>NC_056729.1:736032506-736154840 GCF_019279795.1 Protopterus annectens | reverse complement strand
AGTATACTATTACAGAATACATAATATAATGTCACGGATACAAAGAAGAGCAGTACTGTGATTGTAGGTAGAAAACAAGCAAGTTTAGTATATATTTTTAGTAGGGGTATACTATTCAAATACAAAAATAACAGGCTGTGTTCCTTTAGCTGCCTTAAGTCATCTATTTCCTAACCAGGGTTTGTGCAAGAGCAGGTCCATGATTCTGGCAGGTGTGATTTGAGAAGTTTTTTAAAGTTGTAAGTGTTAGTAGTTGTTCTGATATTTAATGGCAGGGACTGTTTGTTATTATTTTTTTCTTAGGCTCCCTTCTTGACAATCATTCCTTCTCCCTGACACTCTGAATTAATCCAGTCCTTCTCCCATGCTCAGGGTAGTGGCTTCTTTGTGAATCACTTGAATGTAGAAACAAGGTTTGAGGTACTGGTATGAACAGAGTGTGCATTTTTTTCTTTGCCCTAGTTTCTTCCATTAGTGTGATGATGTGAGTTCCATTAGGCTGGACAGACAATGAGGCTAGCCAAAGCCTTCCCCCAGGCCCAAGGCCTATTCTGCTTTCTCCTGCAGCCCAGCCTTGGTGACTCTTCTGAGCTCTGGCCTTTTCCAAACCTCACTGAGGCATCACCCATCATTTTTCATTCCCTGTTGTCAAATGTCTGAGTCATGAATTAACTCAGCATGCATGGGCCATAGTCAGGTCTTCATCCTGTTATGCCACTGCTGACAGGATAGATATATAGGTATAGTGCAAGGAGATGTGGTGCTTATCTATTCTGAAATCTGAGATTTCCCAGTGTAGATGGCATTCACACATGCCACGATGTGAAGAATAGCATCAGCATTAGCTGAACAACGTGTTAGCATCTGCTTTCAAAGGTAATGTCCACAGTCTTGCATGTCATTGCCCTCTTGTGGCAAATGGGTCTTCCATCAGCTGATGTACCATCACATCTATGGCTAGAATATTGCTAACCCTTACCATGTGAGCATAGACACCATTGCAGGAGTTAGTAGATATGTGCTTACCACACATGAAATAAGGGGGTTATCCATGCATTATCTATTCCAGTGGACATAAATGCTTACATAATATTTTCAATCCTTGTTATGGGTACCTTTCAGCATCTTACAAGGGGCAAATTAGGAAATTTGTAGGCATTGGTTTTGCAAACCCTACCCCTTTTCCTTGAAATGATGCTGCAGCATATGGGGAAGCATATATGATTTCTACAGACAACAGTGGAGAGAATCTCCTCTAATGTGGGCATTATAAGACATAGCCTGTTTCCTTGAGATCCTGATGGCCTTTGATTTCACTCACATTGCATCAAAACCCAAACTGCTATCAAATGGAAATGTGCCCTGTCCTTCAAGTGTGATGTACAATATGTCCGTGCACCATCCAGGCAGTTCCCATGATTTTGACATTGGGTATAAGTGTTTTATCAGAGATTCATGTGGGATGAATTTCCACAGGGTCTTCTAGCTGATAAGTATTCATGTTGGAAGGAAAAAGTCTTGCATATGTTTTTCCCATAAACATAGGTAGGAGGCCACTCATAATAACATCTACTTTTGTGTGGACAGGTGATGCAAGAAATTCCTTGGAGCAGTAGCTAATGATTCAGGTCAGTGACCCTCCCAAACTGCTGCCTGTTTATTGGGGCCTGCAGTTCCCCACCATCCATATCCTCTGTTGGCCTAGTGAGCAGAAGACATAGGCAAGACAATCTTAAAGGTTATGCACACTATCTATCTATTTATTGCAGGGCGCACTCATCATAGTTTGCACAGGTGGGCTTGAGTCCAGTGAGATGTGACAATGATACTACAATATGGAATGGTGACTCCTGTTTACAATGGTTGGGGCTAACAAGGACAGATCCATCTGGTGGCATGCTGTAGTTTACACCTGAGACCTGCAGAAAGTTATTTTTTCATGTGCCTTGTTATACGGTATGGTAGTACACAAACAGTTAATCAGGTTTACATTGCTGTACTGCTGGACAGACCTCTGGCAGCAGCAGAGAAGGTGTCTGGTGATAAGTCATTATAGGAATTTGCTGGAGCAGCACCCTATGACCTGGACCCAAGATGGTAATGGCCACTTACATTTGTGCAGGCACATTGGAGGTACTGCAAATCATTAACAATGTCTGTGGTGGTAACTCTTGCTTAGAGTGGGTGTCATCTTCTTGTGGTGGACCTGTCCCTAAAGATGTCTTATGCCTTGTTCTTGGCCAACAGTGTCATATCAGTGACCCAGCAATGCACCTGTAACACTGTCCTATTCTGGTTACCCACATTGATATCTTGCACCACTCCCTGCCTTGTCAGGATATGCGTGCAGGGTGCATTAGGATCTGCAGTCTGTATGCATATAGTACTATGTGTGCTCTATCTGTAGCTGGGCAGAAACCTATCACATTATTTTGCCTTGTTGCCCGTTAGGGTGAGACCCTGTGCCCCCCTCACAGCTGGACAGTAACCTATCATGTCCTTGTACTATGCAACCTCAGTCACTCTACTGTTCTACATCTGTCCCTGTTTCTTCCATGCTTCCATGAGTAGTCACTGCTATCTTGAGGTATGTTATGAGTTGTTTTATCCTGTTTCAATATGACAGTCTTGAAGTACAAACTGGTATCCATTGAATTCCTTTTCCTGACTTGCTTCACATAGAGCAATCTTCAGCAATATGGTGACTCTGCTTTTTCATGCTACAAAGGGTCTCACAGAAATATGGTTAAGATAATTAAGTAACAGTGGAATCATCTCCAAACTGGTGCTATAACACATTGCACTATCATTTGCAATCAGCACAACTATCCTCATCTTTGTCCGTATCTCTAGGCTAGGAAGTCATGTGCATACTAAGCTTATGTATGGACACTGCAGTGCCAGTAGTACTACCTGTTTGTGCTTGTGATAATTTTCATAATTCATCTTTTCTCTTTAGTGATGCACATTGCATGGTATGCATAATGTTTAGACCTGTTGAGTGGACATGGCCTTTTCTTGCAATGGTTTCAGTGTGGTGCAGCCATTAAACAAAACTCTTTCTGTATATAGTACAAAAGGATTAAAAGGAGTACCTCCCAGGTATCATAGTGGCCCTTTGTATAAAATTGATGGCTGGTACCAGCTTGCCAGGGAAATGAGTGATGCTCTTAGCATCAGAGATATTTATACAGTGACCTGAGGAGGTATCACCCTGACCTGTTCAATTAGAAGTAGGGATAGTTTAGGAGGGGGAGAGACAGGCAGTATTTAGGTATTTCCATTGTATTTTCATGCTACTGCCCATTGCTGAATTACCTTGTTTTGATAGGGGCACTTTGTACTAAGTAGTGGTGCTTTTATTTTATGGCAGCAGATTAGATCACTCTCAACAGGGAGGCCTATCAGCGGGGAAGTGACAGTCTGGCCAACTGATGGGGTATGTGTAGTATGTAGATGTCTATCATGTAAAATTGAAATCATAGTTGTCATACATGTGTACTATTTTTTTTTTCACTTTTTGTTTTGGATCCTCTTTCTGCAGCTTCAGGTGTAGTGTAGATTGCAGAATGATAGTAGACACCTGAATGTGCACCAGCTGATATGCCTGGTGCTGGGTCACTAAGAATTGCCACACCTACTTCTCTACAGGGAGTTAAGGTCACTCTACTGAGGATAACCTGGAGGTATCACTTCTGATTTCTTTGACCATCTGTTGGGGGCAAGGAAGCTCTTCATCTTAGAAAAACCTGGATGAGGTCACCGAGAGTCTCCCAACAACATGGGCAGTGGCTGTGCATGTTTGAGGTACAAATTAATCTGGACTTAAACTTTGGGACACTGGAGGATCTCCTTGTGAGGCTGATAGTGATAAATGACACTCTTAATTTAATAATTGATTCAGAGGTATCATTACTTTGTATATTGTACTCTAACCACAATAAACTACCGATTTCAAGGGTAACAATTTTATTAGAGGGAAACAATGAGAAATAATATAATTTTCCCAAGATAACGTAATATCATGAATTAATAATAATATTTTGGGAATTATAGCTTTAAAATATTTTATTAAGGCAAAATCAGAAGCTTGTATAACTAATTATCTAAACAAAGAGGCAACTGGTGTTCACCAATTTAGAGAGAATTAACAGATAAACTGGACTAATATTATACTGAATATTTACTAAATTCATAGTAGTGTTTGTTACAATATAATGCTTCAGGCCTGCAAATCAAGTCCCCTTGCTCTTTAGATGGTGTCATTGTCTGCCAAGGGATTCTGTGGAATTCTTCCCTTCATAAAGACTTTCCTATATGCCTCTTAATTTATTAATTCCACTGCACATTTGGAGGAACTAAAATATTTTGTAAGGAAACATTATGAAAAGAATTACCATTTTAATTATAATAATTTTCCCTAAGAAGGAATATGATATATTTCCATCTTTTTTATATAATTTATACTCTTTTGAAAGTAACTTGAATATGTATTCTGAAAAAAACTTTATATAACTTAAGTATAATCATTATTCCCAGAAATTTCATTTCATTGACTATAGGAATTTGATTAAACTTGGAATTCAATTCAGTATAATTCATCCTATGTATTTTTTTCAAATTCAAAATGCTGGTCTTGTTTATTCTTCAAAAGGATATTAAATATTCGCTGGACAACTGTACCAAGTGAGTCTCCGCTTTCAGGCACATGAAGCATTCTAAGATTTTTCCTTCTGGGTTGCATTTCATAGTCCAATACTTGAGCCTTCATGTCACTATTTTTAGCTTCAGTGCTCTTTTGGCAGTACTACTTTGGTCAATTAGTGCAGGTGAAGATGATTGTATAATCCCTAGTCCATATTTCTAGTTTTATTATACAGAAATGGATAATATGAGATACTTTTTTCATTCTGCCAATTTTTCTCCAAGTTTCTATATAGCTTCTCAATTAAAAAGTAAAAAACACTGTTAGTACAGTACTACTTTGCATTCTTCAGTAAGTCAGCCCTTTAATGACTATGTTTTGTAACATTAATGTATTAACATTCATGTTCTAAAAGGTTGTTCCAATAAGAGGATGCATGGAAAACTGTACACAGATAAGGTGCTTATTACATAGATTGTACCTAATCACTTAACATGCAGTGCTAAACCTCAGAAAAAACATAATTGAATCTGCATAGGTAGATATTATGCATACCCCCATCCAAGCACTGATTAACAATTACATATTCCAGTTGTGATGAAAGAAAAGTTTAGCAAATAAATCAAGGACAAAAAATTCATTCTCTTTCGACATAATTCCTTTCCCCTAGATTGAATGAGGAGCGCGTCAAATGCAGGATGCCTAAAGGGACCCAAGCTTAATGTTTCAGATAAAGATTACCATGTCTTCCTACAGTGATCACAGCATACTCACTATGAAATGTTTATTATTTATTGCTGCAATGACCGATGGTCTGCTATGGAAGTACATGATCTTGCACCCCAACCTTCACCCTTTGTGCTATTGAAATGATGCAGAAATGCTAATGCAAAACATCTGCACCTGCTGGCATTGACATTTTCAGGATATGGATGATCTTATACTTCAGAACTATGTAGACTAAATGTTCAGTTCATAACTTTGTGACTTTTACTTTGACCATACTTGAATATTTATAAGATAAAAAGATGACCGGTGAGATATTTACCAAGAATACTAGGTTAATACTGAAGGAAGTGTCAAAAGAAAGCAAAGAAATGTGGGATCATGGCTTCCAAACTGGAACACTCACCCAAGTTTGTAAATGATGTCTCCACACAACTAATCACATACTCTAAATTCTGCAGTAGTTTAGTCCAAATAGTGATCGCTTTGACCTAACATATTTGTAATTAAGTCTGATAGTGGCAGTATCTAGAGTTAACAGTCTGATTCGATTTACGGTAATCATCTAATGACTGTTTATATGTACTTAATACTAAAATAGTCCCTTCAAAATAGTATACAATAAACAGGAGTACAATTATAATTTTGATAACCTTTCTGTTTAAGTAATGTGAACCTGAATGCAATGTGTAAATATAATTAAATAAACAAAAAGAAAAACAGATTTTCTCAAGCTTTCTTAAATCTTTGGATAAATTGTCACCATCATATTCATTGCATTCTATTACAGGGTGCAGTAAGGCTGCAAAAAAAAAAAGTATCAGTGTGATGAAGTATCTTGATGACATTCTCATTTTCAAATAATGTATTCCAATTATATAAATTTGTACCTACTGTGGACCTCTGTACAATCAACAAGTGTTCCTAGTCTTCTGCAATTTTTACCTTATCTAGTGTGGTATTATGGATAGTAAGGAGGTATACATTTCTACAAAATGCATAACTGAACCCTGTTGTATTAAAATTAAGAGGCCAGGCATATAGCTGATCTAAATAAGTGTGCACATTTGCTGGCCCCTGGTTTATGAAACTATTGCCCAAAAAGTATAGTTAAGCACAAACTGGGTACACTGTACTACATTTCTACAAATTACATATTTCATAAAACTGTTAAATATAATTAGCCCAGATGCATAGCCTTCGACAAATGATTGTTGGGTTCAGATGACATTCATTTACCCTATCTTTGAATGTTCTATTGACCAATGAAGCTGATACTCAAAATCATAATTTTTCCCCTTGCTGCAAAGTCTACAATCATCTATAATGAGTTTTCAGTATAATCTTGAAAAGCTCATTATCTGATTTTCTTAGACACAAGAAAGTATTTCAGATAGTGGTAGGATATTAAACATTAGCCAAGAAAAGGGTTATACCCTCATCTAGACATTTCTTAAAGGTAGACAGAAAGCAGATATTTGTGATAGAGTTCAGGCTAATTCTGTGGTAGAAAACCCTCAAAGTTAACGCTTTGTGATTAGTAAATGAACATATAGTAAGTATTTCTTCCTCAAAATCATTAAAATGCACATAAGAAAGAATACTCTCTCTTATAAACAGACATACCGCTTCATATTCTATGCTGCGTTAAGTTGTAGTAGCTAGTACTCTGGGATACAGGGGTCCAAAAGAAGGCAGGGCTAAGTAACGTTTCATTACTGCTGCTGTGAGTACACTGCTCAATAAGTATGGATGTTAACATCTCTGACTTATTACTAAGGGCTCTAGCATTAGTTACCAGGATTATAAGGGAACTTGTCCTTTTGTTAATGGTGCTAACATTATGAGCAGGCTTTGTTTCATCATTACAGCACAGTTTTTTTTTTCTTTCACAGTGTAGTTCTTATTGCATCTGTGAGTATAGCCACATGGTATAAGGAATAAGCTGTCAATGAGTTTGACATAGTGAACATAACTGTATCTGACCCCCGTGCTTCATTTGTATAACATCTAATCCTAACTAAGGCAGTTCAACATAGCTCTGAGGTTATCATTGAAAACAGTTATTGGGTCTCATGAATCACGATTAGCCGCCAGAACAAGTTTATAACTGACTGCACATCATGCAACATCATAAAATTAGAGCTGAAATCTCTGATGTACCAGAAAGCCATCTGGGGTTGAACTGTAGTAAGAGAAGCTCTGACATATGTAAAATATTTCTAAACTGCAAATAATAAAGGATTATTACAGTGTGAAAATAATAATAAAAGATTACAGCAGCAGCTGATTATTCTCTACTGCTACCATGACTATAGTCCATGATTCACAAGCAAAATAAAGCATAATGGCCTTACATAAAAAAAAGTTGCAACGGTCAAATAATGGCAAGGATTCACGAAGCCTCCGTGTAAAAGTTATAACTCTTACATGGAGGCTGCAGTTAAACGGAGTGATGTCAGTATGCTCTGCATATTCATGAGAGCATGCTGAATCACACCTAAGTCTAACACGGTCCATGTAAGACAGTAGGGGGCGTGTCCGTAGGCTGAGCCCTGCAAGCGGACACGCCCCCAGAAGTGTAAAAGTGCCCAAAGTAAACACCCACAACAGAGTCCACGGAAATGTGAATAAACACAACACAACACATGCCCCCACAGACTATGAACATAAAATATATAAATGAACATGTTATATATTTTTTTAAATTGTAAAGATGTTTAACCGTGAGTGCGCTCGTTTGCGCGGGCGTGCCCGTAGCGCAGCTACAGTTAGCAGTCAGTGGGAAAGCATATAAGAACTAAATATGCAAAATAAGCCAGGAAACAATAGCGTAGCGCTAGAGATGTTGGCTGAAGAGCAGGCAGTCATGGTTCGAGCCCCCACAACACCAATAATTTTTTTTTTTGCAAAATAAGCAGGAAACAAGTCCCTAACAAATATGTACACATAAAACCACAATTTATGTAAAATGTAATGAAATAGCCCATTTATATTGAAGAAATGTGAGGTAACAAAAGAATAAAAAATGCCAGATGTGCTCATAGCTGAGCTACAGTTTAACAGAGTGAGTGCATCTGCCCGTAGATGAGCAGTGGTTTAACTGGTGCAAAATGAGTGCCCGTAGCCGAGCAGTGGTCTAACATGCTAAATCTATGTGCCCCTAACTGAGCTGAGCATAATATGCGTGCCAATAGCCAAATGAGGCTTAAAGCAGCGTACCCCGTTTGCGTGGAGCTGCGCACCGCACAAACAAGCTAACCGACGGGCAACGTTGAGCAAGCCGTATCAAAACTGCCTTTACACAGACACACCCCTCAGCATGTCTAGACAGTCATGAAAAATAAAAAGCAGTGGCCAGGTTCGAACCCAGGATACTATACACCATAGTCAAGGTACCAAACCACTAAGCCATGACAGCAGTACCTAGAAATGCAATAATAGCTAATGTATAGGAATGAATACAAACAGGAGCATGACAATGCAGGTTTACTGAAGTTGATACAATTCCAAAATGGCCAATCACAGATATGTGCGGGAAAAACGGACTATATAAGCCCCATAGGCGGGAATACACAGCATAAACAATTGTAGACCTGACCTGCAGGCAGAATGACAGGAGTAGGAGAGGGTAGTTGCTTTCGAGCACAGAGGTGGGGTGTTGATGAGTCCAGGTACATGGTCTGGCTCCTAGTCCATAATCATGAGGCCCAACTCATGCAGGGCCAGGTCCTCTGGGGAGCATACAGGGCCGAGGCGTGGGACCGGTTGGCTCATGATCTCACCAGTGCCACAGGGATTCCAAGGACTGGTGAGCAGGTCCGTCACCACCATGCGGACCTGAAGAGACGCAAGCAGGACCAACTGAACCTTTGGATCCAGGAGGCCTCGCAAACACCCAACGCCCCACTACTGAGTAAGTAACATTTAATTATGTATGTAAGAAATTAAACTAGCTGATATTATGGAGATGTGTATTCCAATATTACTTCATTTATATTACAGCTGCAGGTGTCCGTTCTGCGAACCGCAGAGCCTATGGCGATAGGCTGGTGCGGTTGCGCCACCAGGCAGGTCAGTAATCCACTACCAGTAACTGTAAAGAAATATAAAAGTATGACAGTCAGCAAAAGAGTGCAGTGTAGTCAGTAAGGAATAAAATCTGCAAGTAACAGTGTGAAAGTGTATGCAAGTATTGCTTGATTACAAAAGTGTGTTTCAGCCTGTAAGTTAAACTGAAAAATGAAACTGTCTGACATATATTCTGAAATAAAAATGCCCTACCTGTAAGAAAATAGTACACAACCTGCAGCAGGCTGAAACGTATAGCTGCAGAAGATGATGATCACATGTGTGAAATATATCCCTGTGGAAATACTGAAACATGACAGAAGTGAGACTGCTGGAAAGGATTGTAATAACTACAGGTAAAACATGTCAATAAAGCCTAGAAGTAAGTACCATCCTGAATAGTAAAATGAAAGCAAGTGAGAGAGTGTGAGAAAGTGTCATGAATCCAGCAATACAGTAGTAATAACCCCTGAATAAAGTATACTGCAGTCAAGACAGAATGAAATGCATGTGAGATTCAAAACCAAACAGCGAAATCTGTTCAAAGTGTTGCTGCATCTGGAATGTGTATCCCAAAATCTGGATATGTTGCTCTCAGTCTGCAATATGCAGATAGGATGATTGTCTGATATACCAAACATCCACACTTGTCTACAGCTATATAAAGCAAATGTAGCAGGATGATGTAGCTGAACAAAGCTAGATATGAATGTGTATGAAGAACCATAAAATGTATATTGATGTTGCAGTAACAGTCCTATCACCAAGTTGAAATAGTTATCATATAGGAAACTGTAGTTAGAACAGTAGTGTGTATATAACTGTAGCTATTAGAAATGTACAGCATATGTATTGTTATTCAAAGGTGTTAATATTACTTTCTTTACCCCACCCTATAACCACATATAACCCATTCCACGTGAAAATGGTATGTGCAATCACAATTAACACCCCTGGACGTTTGTCCTGTTGGGTCATATATATTTGCATGTCCGTTGATGCATCTGCCCTGTTCATACATCCACACCTGATGGCCTGTTGCCATCAATTAACCCTGCATGTTGTTGGACTGTGTATTTCTGTTCAAATTATGCATGTGTTATGCATGCTGTTCAGTGGTGTGAATATCTGGGTGTTTGGTTAATGGGAATACTAATGCATGCTGTTACAACTAATTGTGAATGGTATTATATGTCACTAACCCAAACTGTCATGACATAATGCAAAACATAGGACGACAGGGAAGGCGGGTTCCAGCGGACCCACCTCTCCCACCTCAGCTGGCGAGTGCACCTGGCACTAGTGCCGAGTCAGACCCTCCTCCGGTGGCCCTGTGCCACCTGCGGGTGGAAGCGCTGCAGGGATGGGGCTCACCCCCTCTGCAAGTGTGGCAGGAGGAGAACCACCACTCACCCTCCGTAGCGTCCGGACTGTGGTGCGTAGGGAGATTCGGGACTCTGTTCTCGAGCCCCTATGCCAGCTCGAGGCATGGGTGGCACAACTAACAGGCATGCCTGTTGCCCCGCCTACACAGCCCCCAGCACAGCCCCATCCTGGGCAGTGAAGGAACAGTGGCAACTGCCTATGGGTGGGGATATCAGTTCCACTGTTGCCATCTGTGGGCTCATGGTCTCTGGATATCCAAACCTCCATCCCCGTCAATTGTGTAACCCCCCCCACACGTGTCATACACCGCCCCTGTATGCGTCTTGTATGTCTTGTCTGTTTACCTACCCAACCTACCTCCCCAGCTGTACCGACTTCCTTCACCTGACATACCACTCTCACCTGAAAAAAAAAGGGCACTCTGTACCCACAAAAAAATTACGCCCCATACATAGTTGCCCATTCTGCACACATGTCTGCTGGACATGGAACCTATCAATTACAATTGGCTATGCAACAAGTATTATTGTTGTCCTGACACCTCTCTCAGGGGTGGAAGGTTTCAAATGTCACACCACATTACATACATATGCACAGCTGTTGCTGATGAAGAAATGGGCAGCTATGGGCCTTACCTACATCCCTCCTGCACATCCCAAGCTTGTTTCCCTACTGTCTTACCCTCTTTATGACCCCTTTTTCACCACTTTCCTGTATCCCCATTTTCTTTTCTTTCAAAGAAAATAGCGCGGGTGTGCGCAAGAGTAAGCACGTTTAAGCGGTTGTAAGCGGGTGTGCGCTTGTGTGCGCGCAGCTAACCGCCAGTGCGCATCCGTGAGCTCCGCGCAAACCAGCGCTAACCCGGTTACAACTGCTTAAAAGTGCCTTAGTCACTTTGATTGACAGGTCTTGTAGTCAGTTCAGAAGCAAAATAAAATCCCACTGGCAGTTCCGAACCCAGGACCTTAGAAACAGTAGTCTGCATGACTTACCACTAAGCCATGACTCTTACACAAGAACATTGTGCTAAAATAAATATATCATGTAATAGTAGGAATGAATGTAAAGGGAATATAGATGTGTAGTACACAAAGCATGCCATTTAGAATTACTATCAAAACTAGTGGATTTCCATAATAGTAGTGTGTGAACAGAAACAGCCATGCTAGTTGGTGGCTAGTAGGTAATAATGTCACTATAGCACCTTGCAAGCCACACACATACTCACAGCAGGATAATCACTGCCCATACCCCACAACCTCTTACAGGAACACATCTGGACCAAGTAATAAAATATGTGGAGGAAAGGCCCAAAACCAGGGACACATTACAAATAATGTTACAACAAACGCAGACAGGTCAGAGAGTAACAGGGTCTGCATTCTGTGGGATGTTTGGAAGGGTATGAAGTCTGAAACCTGAATGTTTGTCACCATATTCTGACTTGAGCCCAGAGTGATTTGCCAGAAAAAGGTGTGCATGAGATATTGACCAAAATATGAGGCAGAAATGTGGACAACCTGCAAATATCTGTACACATGACGGGTCTGACACCACCATATTTGAATAGTTAAGAGCTTAGACATAGCAACAGTGAATGACTTACAGGGATGCCCCACAGACTCCATGTGAAATGTACAAACAGTAGGCAGAAAGGTGTAACACATGCAATGATAACTATGGAGTCCTGAAAGTATTCACCACTTGCATGGCAGAAAAAGTGTAGTAATACATATGCTCATGCTAACCCACAGTCACAATTGCAGCATACCAGACATTTTAATGGGTGTACCCCACTGATATGTACCATTCCATGAGGCAGATAACAGATGAACCTGAAAGTCTCTGGGGCCTGCTCAGCAGCATACTCAAATAAACTAATAGATGTCAAGGCCCACACCATGGCCAGACCACACTGCATGCTATAACACCCTAGCAGATATAGCAAGCATTCCAAGGTGTGAATGTACATGGAAAATAGGAAAGCTACAGCAGCACACTACAGTCAGGACACCTAGCAGGCATACAAGTAGTGACTGTAAAGAGCAAATATTGAAGCCTTAGCAACAAAGTGCAAGCAAAAGTGAAAGGAAAGCACACACACACACACACATTAACAGTTGTAGTAGTTGTAGGTGTCAGTGTACATACACAGTTAGTACAGGAAACTGGAGAAATGAATGGAGGAATGTTAATCTACAACACACCTGGAAATATGAGAGAGATACCAACCTTTACACTCACAGAACATTGTCCACAGCATAACAGCATGGTCCCTGCCCTTAAAATCTGAAAGGGCTACACCTATCTCACATACCATTTTATAGCACTGTTCTGAAATCACAGTGAGAATTGCAATCAGTACACAACTGGCTGCATGCAATTAGCAAATGCTGGCTAACAATTGGTGCAGAGGCCATCACATGGGCATATGCAGATACCTACAAAAGTATGCTGTACTCCCAGTCCACACATGCAATACTTTCATTGCACCCTGAGAAGGACGTGAGAGACAGACAGACAGAGAGAGAGAGAGAGAGAGAGACAGAGACAGAGACAGAGAAAATTGCAATTAAGCAGACACAAACAAATTGTTCAGCAACAGCCACCTGAAAGCTGACAACTGGGAAGGGGAGCAGCAGGACAGAGAACCAGATGGCAACACAAGCAGCTGTGACAAACACAGGTAATGTAAAGTAATACTATAAAGGTCTACATACTGTGAACCCTCCATATGTGTCATTGGTCTGTATCCATATGTATATGAAGATGTGTAAAGGGTAGGGGACATACAGCAACTATCAGTGAAGGCTGTACATACATTTGTATGTGAGAGCATCTATGTGCACATATCATTGTAGGTTGACTGTAGGTTGTAGTGAAATGTACAAAGTAGGTTTCACAGTTATGTATGTTTAGCAGTATGTTAGTGTGTGTATACAGTATGGTAGACAAACATGTTGATATACCTGTCTATCATATGGATACGTATGTATGTCAACATATGTATGTGTATATATATATATATATATATATATATATATATATATGATATGCATATATGTATACATACATAGAGAGAGAGATGTAGGAATACATAGACAGATGTAGATAGAATATTGTACAAACATATATATGTAATGCACACATACAGATATAGATATATGTAGATACATATACATAGACAGACTGATCTGACTATGTACAGGTATGACTGTATATGACGACCTTCAACACACCCTGTCCCATCCCCTCTGTCACTCTCACCCCTCTGTGTCCCCTCTCCACATCTATAGCAATATATGTACATCAATATATATATGTGTATATGTATACAGACATATATATATATATATATATATATATATATATACACATATATATATATATATATATATATATATATATATATAGAGAGAGAGAGAGAGAGAAATGTATATAAATTCTGAGTGAGGCACATGTGTACAGATGTATTGCAACAGGTGCCTGGTGACAAAGGCATGGAGTGAACACCAGTGTCAAAACCGGAGTACCATACCACATTCCAAATCACCTACACCAGTAACCACCAGATATGTGATTGGCTGCCCACCACTGCATGTGTCAGGGGTGAACAGGGTCATAAATGTGTACAATAGTGGCCCCAATGATATTCACAGTGGCACACTATCCCTGGAATACCTGCACATGGTATGTGTCAGCGAACATGGTGTGTCAGCTATGGACATGTAGGTCGGTGTACCCCTCCACACCACATAATGGATGCCATGGTATGGACCTCACATGACAGCTACAGATATGGAGAAGGACACAGTGACATGTACAACACTGTGACAATGCACTCAAACACATTACCAATGCACAGTGACTGACAACACCACAGAGTACACATATACTACCCACATAGAGGTTACCACTCCTGGATATACATATGTAAGTCACACCCATGACAGATGTCCAACAACCATAGTAACACCTCACACCATCCACAACCTAAATGACTGCTGTGTGTCATCCATGCCACTGCAATAGAGTGCACATGTGGAGGAAAAAGTACCTACCCACAGATAAGACATACCCTGCAATAAACCACACAGTGTTAAGAAGCAAGACTCCCCATGAGTACATGTCACACATACCCCTTCTGAATGTTAGTCAGATAGGTAATATGCCATATGAGTCACCCTGTGTAACTGTGTGACAGCAGCAGGTACCATCACACCACATGTGTCACAATGGTCAAGGTAGCAGAACAGTACACTGCTGTAGTCCCAGGGGCAATAGCATATTGTATAGTATTGTATTGTAACATAATGTATTGTGTTATTGTATTGGTATGTTGAGGTGCCTCCTTCGTGGAGTGGAACCACTGCTGCTGTGCACCAGTGTACAGGTACATATCCTGTAGTCAGGCTAGTGTTACATAGCACTTCTATATGTGTGTTTAACTCCTGTCAGAGTTTATGTAGCATGCAACTGGGGATACCATCAGGTCCCATTCATGTTGTGTATTCTGCTGTCCTGAGGGTGGCTCTCACCTGGACATCTGTGATGACAGGGAGGTTACAGTCAGCTGGGATAACTATGTCTTATTTTGGGGGAGAGGGCGGGGTGACACCTGCACTGAACCTGTCTGCCGCAATGTTGTCAATATCTGTGGTGTCAGTGAAATATTTGTTGTTGTGTACTAACTATGGGCATAGAGGATGGATCCTGACCAGGTTGCTAACATAACTGAAGAAGGCCTTCTGGTTATCTGTAGTGTCCCTCTTGATTTCCCTCTCAAAGTTGCCCATGGATGTTTGTATGATGGAAAATAGATCCTTACTAGTGCTGCTCAGACATGCCCTCCCTTTACGGAATTATGCTCTGTCTTGCAGTAGCTTCCATCTTCTGTAATACAATCTGTCTATGGCTGGGGTCCACTAGACAGGATGCTGTCCCTTTGTGGAGAGTGTCTTGGTCATATATGGGATTGCATGATCCATGCATTCTCGGAGATGTCTGTAGAAAGCAATTGTGTGGGGGTCAGCATTGTGGGTTGTATCTGCCACTGGCCCAGTGGGCTGAAAGGATACCATGTCACTGTTACAAAGTGTAAAGTTTGCATCTGTAATGTTATTCACTATAGTCGTTTGTGCTGGTGGTGGAGGTGGGATATGTATATCCAGGGCAATCAGTGTCTGGTCAGCTCACAGTAGTTGATGATGTAGGCCATACAGTACCTAGATACAAACCCCTAGAGTGAGGAGATGCTCTTGACCTGAATCAGTGTTCTGACTGCTGGGGTTTGGTAGTATGTCGTATGGAGTGTGCCAGGTACTGTTGCACAGTTGCTGGCTGAGCACTGATACCTGGCCATTTACATGTGTATCCACCAATAGACAGACAGATGCTATATATGTGAGATATGTTGTATCATAACAGTCGAGTAGCATGTGTAGTATGTGTGCCAAATTCTGCTGACATATATTGCTGATATCAGGTTATTTTCTTTCTCAGGTACATGGCCCACCCGGACATATGAGCAAGTATGACATCACTGCAGTGATTTAATCAGATGTGTCCGTCAGCGTGCATCGGATATCCACAGGCAACAGGTCGCCACAGGTGGTGGGGTGGCTACACATCCCCCACTCACCAGACTGGAGGGACTACTCATGAGTGTAGTGGCTCCAATCCGCCAGCAACAACAACAGCAGCGGACATGCATTATGATGGAGGCTGGAGCCACGCAGCAGCAAGACAGTGAATGTGCAGGTAATATGCCATATGTATAGTTGACTGTTGTGTACACTGGTAGTTAATGCATGTGTGAGGTGTGTCCTTGGTTTGTAGTTGTCACCATAGTATTTAATGTGCAAGTGTGATATCCTCAATATTAGCAGCTGACCTGTGAAAGGCGACTGTTGTACTACTGACCTGTATCATACTCAGTAACAATGGCACAGTTGTGCCCACTGACATTAGTTTCTTCACGTCTGCAGGTCCCTCTGGTATAACAGCAATGCAGCCTATCCATGCTGGTGAGTGTGTATTAACAATTCCTGTAATAGTTTTGATAGTAATAGTACTATTTGGCTCACTTAGTAGTGCTCTTTGTATGCATGTAGGTGTGTCTGTGTCTGTGTGTTGATATCATGCATACTGAGTACTGTACAATTGTGTGAAACTGTGTGCATGTGTGCATGTGTGCACCTGTGCATGTGTGCATGTGTGCACCTGTGCACGTGCGCATGTGTGCATGTGTGCATGTGTGCACGTGTGCATGTGTGCACCTGTGCATGTGTGCATGTGTGCATGTGTGCACCTGTGCACATGTGCATGTGTGCATGTGTGCACCTGTGCATGTGTGCACGTGTGCATGTGTGCACCTGTGCATGTGTGCATGTGTACATGTGTGCATGTGCATGTGTGCATGTGCACGCAGCACCTGTGCATGTGTGCATGTGCATGTGTGCACCTGTGCATGTGCATGTGTGCACCTGTGCATGTGTGCACCTGTGCATGTGTGCATGTGTGCACCTGTGCATATGTGCATGTGTGCATGTGTGCATCACTGGTAATGTGTAGACATTGTAAACTGTGTTTCCTGTTTCCCTCCCACAGGTTCTGGTGCTGCTCTGGTGTCATGTAGCAGGGAACCTGAATCAGGTGCCGTGGGTACTGATAATGATGACATCTGTGTAATGGCACAGGAAGGTATGCCAGGGTCAGCCATTGGTCAGCCGATTGACAGTACACAGCTGTCGACCCCATCAATGCGCACAGTTATCCTGCCAATACACCCGTTGTCACCAATGTCCCTAGGTGATGGACAGCATACAGTGGGCATTGACCAGGGTAATGTGGTATCTGTGGCACATGCCTCCCCACACAGCAGCCATGGGCATGGCCCAGAGATGGTACCACACAGACAGATGTCCAGGGGTTCTCGTGGGATCATCCGTGGACGTACTGCCCCTGTCAGATGTGCCCACAGAGGTCTTACAACCTCAGCTATGTTTCGGGCTGTCATGCAGGCACAGTCAAGTATGGAACGGTACACCAGACAGGGTCTGAGGGAGCTGACAGCATGTCGCACAGCCATGACTGACAGTATGCGTGACATTGCGGCTGCCATCCGTGATTTCACCGATGTCATAGACAGACGTTGTGGGGACATATTAGACTGGTTCCACAACTACATGTCCATGAGCCAGGGTGATGGTGGGCGGTTGAGGCGTCGATGTAGCCGTATGCCAGCAACAGCAGCAGCTGGCAGTCGTCGCAGACGACAACAGGGCCGTGGCCGTCCCCGTAGTGCCAGCAGCAGCCCCAGCAATGCTGGGTCTGTGCTGTCATCAGACCACCCCAGGAGACCACGTGCACGTGGCTCTGGCCAGGCCCGACAGGGATCTGTGTCTGTCCAGTCAATGAACACCTGCTTCTGATGACAGTACCCAGTCTGGGTTGGTACCGGATATGGTCCTTAGCACCCCTGCAAGGCACAGGTACCGTGTCCGTGGCCAGAGACACTGATCTGTATGACCTGGCAGGTACAGTCTGTGGCTGTCCACAAACACCAGTATATGGCAGCCATGAGGTGGAACTGTGTGCATCCATACACACATGCAAATTGACAACACCTAGGGCTACCGCATACACGCACACACTGCATCAACATTGCCCCACCTTCTACTGCTGTCCCTCACCAACACACATACACATACATGTCAATCAGTGGTATCGGTGGCTGACTCAGGCATACCAAGTTCACACCCTGTGCATATGATGAAACTGTGCCACCTCCTGCAATCTGTAACAACTGTGCAGGTACAGGTTAACATGTTGCTGATGCACAGGGTGACCACATAGATGTGTAGTAATAGTATCATGTTGTTAACAGTACTGTGTGCTGAATTAATTGTGGGTATATCACAGCATGCCTGATGCAGTAAGTGTGTGATTGTCATGTACTGTTGTCTACACCCATGGTAAGTACCATAGTGTATCATCTGCACATGTTGGCATACTGGTGGTAATGATGCAACAGAAGGCTACATACATAGGTAGCACAGGGGATAAGGTAATGAATCTAGTAATACGCAATGATGGACATGTAAATTGCAATTGGCATGTTGCCCACACTGGACTCTGCAATGCAGATGTTTGAGGATGTTGATATGTGTGCAGTACTACACGACTGGTACAGGACACACAGGAGCACCCTAGCACTGCATGCTCACATCTCATACCATGCTAGACAGCCCCAACACACAAAACTAACTGTCACAGGAGGGAGAGTCCCCATATATGTCAGGGATACTGTGGTGGCAGGCCAGGTAGCATACATCCTACTAAGTATGGAACCACTGAGTGAAGGCTCAGTGTCTGTTATTGACATGTGTATTACTGCAGGTATGAGCACATGGGTTTCCATCCAGTTATTGTACACCCTGACAGTACATGGTCTGTACACTTGTGTGCACTGAGACTGGACCCTAGCCATCTGACCCGTGTATTTCCATGTACATGTGCATAGTGCCTGCATATTTGCAGTGTTACCTACTGGAAGTGGTACAGCTTGTTTGTTGTACAATGGACTACATGCAACCCTGTTTACTGTAGCTTTGTTTGCATGCATGTTTGCTTGCAATTACCCTGGAATACTGATCACACCTGCAATGCATAGTTATAGAGCTTCTGTGGACTCCTAGTGCCATCTGCATAGCTTACTATATGTATGTCCATGTCCCACTTGACAGGATGTCACTGTTTGTCCTGTTCACATGTACATTGCCTGTGACACAGTGCATATGACTTACCTGGCATGTGTCCACGTGAGCAGTCATATATGCTACTGCTAACTAATCACAGGCACTTCACCTTCACATATTCATCTTCTGTTGAACTACCTACTTCGCTAGGGACAGCCTGCACCTGTCACCCCTGGGCTTTCAGATATTGGCAAAGGCTCCTGCTACCCCCATAGTGCCTATGTTAGGCAAGGCTCAAATGACAAACCCACCTTCATAGGTATCACAAGGGATAAGAAACTAAGAGTAATGCTACCCAACGCCAGAAGTCTAAACCTCCAGATGCATGCACCCGAAACTCTCCTTGGCATGGAGAACATCGATATCTGTGCAGTAACAGATGCCTGGTTCAGGGCTACTGAGAGCTCACCAGCACTACCAGGTTTAACCTGGTTGATTTCTTTGAAACAGTCACCAAGGCCATTGACGAGGGGAAGGTGGTTCACACAGCCTACCTGGACCTCGTAAAAGCCTTCACAACAATACCCCACTTGGGCATTCTAGAGAAGCTTACCAGCTTAAATATAAGCCCCTATGTCACTAGATGGATTGCACAGTGGCTCAAGGACAGAACCCACATGGTTAGAATTGCTGGAGCCATGCCAGACTCCAAACCTGTTACGAGTTGTGTCCCACAAGGCTCAGTCCTGGGACCTCTCTTGTTTGGTATATATTTATTGGAGGTACAGGCCAACACGGACAGACTGTGGCTGACCAAATATGCAGATGACTGCAAACTGGCCACTATAATCGACTCTCCAGCCAACACAAGCATCTTCCAAAGGGGCATCATAGAAACAGACAACTTGTGCCAGAGCCATGGCCTTCAGCTGAACAGTGTTTAGAAAGGGAAATGTGCATCCTGTAGTCTGTTCACCTAGTTGCCAAAAGGGACATTTTCCTCACACACACTAACCCCCCTCAGCCAAAAACACACACTTGCCATTTGCAGGATTCAAACCCCTATCTGACTATGTTATGACACTCGAGACTGACACATTAGCAGAGTGTGCTATTTGCATTACTGGGTGGTTTCCATTCTCTTGCTATACTTATAGGGTGCTGACATCATCAGTGTTTAGAAAGGGAAATGTGCATCCTGTAGTCTGTTCTCCTAGTTGCCAAAAGGGACATTTCCTTCACACACACTAACCCCCCTCAGCCAAACACACACACTTGCAGAATTTAAACCCCTATCTAACTATGTTATGAGACTTGAGATGGACGCATTAGCAGAGCATGCTATTCGCATTACTGGGAGGTTTTCCTTCTCCTGCTATACTTATAGAGTGCTGACATCATCGGTGTTTAGAAAGGGGAATGTGCATCCTGTAGTCTGTTCTCCTAGTTGCCAAAAGGGACATTTCCCTCACACACACTAACCCCCCTCAGCCAAACACACACACTTGCAGGATTCAAACCCCTACCTAACTATGTTATGACACTTGAGACGGACGCATTAGCAGAGCGCGCTATTCACATTATTGGGAGGTTTCCCTTCTCCTGCTATACTTATAGAGTGCTGACATCATCGGTGTTTAGAAAGGGGAATGTGCATCCTGTGGGGAGGCAGACACCAAGCACACTCTGGCTAAGCTGTCATTCCCTAGAGCAAATAGCCTAGTGTTGACCTCTACACCCATATGTTTAATTGTCAAATGCACATTATTTATTGCTGATAGACTGTTTGCACATCTTTATTGCCATAGCATTCCCTGTTTGTATGAATAACTTGTGCATCTGTGGAAGATGTTTGCATATGGGAGGGATCCACTATATCACGTATGTCTCTGTAGTCATTTAACTGTGTGCACTGGGCAGACTGCTGTAATGTGGTTGGTTCCTGGAATAACACGTAAAAATACCAGATATGTGTGTCCAACTGCTAAACTGAGATTTGGCCTAAGTGTGTGAGCATGCCCAGTTCAGCCTTCCCATGGCATGTTGTCTGACATATGTCTCATTTATCAAAGTGTGTGAGCATGCCCAGTGTGAGCATTCCATATGTTGGACTCTGCAGCCCACCACATTTGTGGATGAGTGTGAACTTCAACAAATATCACCCGTTTATGGTTGTGTGTTGTGTGTCATGTTGTGTAGTTACTGTACAACTGCTTTGTGTGTGAACACAACAGGATTATACTGTGCCTGCAGTGTTTGCATGGGATACTTTGCATACAATTGTCAACATCCTTTCACACTGACCTAACACTGTAGTACTGTATAGTGTACTGGTAGTACTTTGACTGTGGTGGACAGTATCCTGGGCTTTAGTGCTAACACTGCTTTACATTTCGATAGTGAGCACAACAGCCTGGTTAGGGGCCAGTTGTGTACATCTGACCATGTTGCATTCTGTTCAGATATGAACTACTTAAACCAGGCTTGTCCAACATTGGTAGTGTATTCCACAACATAGGTGTACATTTGCAAACACTAGCGATGTGCCCTAGTCCATGTCTAATGCTAGTTGGAGAGTGTGTTTGTCCTTCAACACACATTGTAAGTGGAGTTTGCCATGACATATGTCATGGTTAGTATACTGTGCCTCTGTCTACCTGTGACATGACAGTGATACCCAGGATAAAGCTACCATCTCCCATCCACTCATCAAGATTCCTATTGAGGAAAATTGATAAGTGACTCTATGGGTAGCCTGTACTGGGAGTTCACTCATGGGTGGGGGTGGCTTCTGTGTTATGGATCATGCAGTACAGCTTGTCCTATGTAAGTCAGTGCTGGGGTTCAGGTCTCTCATGTGCATAGCTCACTGCCATTCAGATTGTACAAGGTGCAGCATGTTTATTGATACCAGCAACACAGGCAACACATGGCATCTGTGCAAGCTCTTTGATACTCCTGGTGAGGTACTGTTGGGGACTTTACGGTTGATGGAGGTGTCTGCTGAGGTACATCCCACAGGGGCTATTGTAGTCAATTGTACCGCTGATCTAGATCTGACAACCTTCATGATTAGGTGGGTATATGGTATGTTTCTGTAAACACTACAGCACATGTTTGTCCAATGCAGGATATCTATCACCTTGTGTCCCCAGGTCTCTCATTACATGTTAACTACATAATGGGTTAACACCTATGTGGTAATTGGTGGGCACTTACTGTATATCCACGGGGGTTGACTATACACTTTTCTGCAATTAGCTTGCTGACATGGCTATGGCACCAGTTGTCTTTTTCTATGTGGCCCTTTTGTGGGATGCTTATGTCAGCTGGTGGATCATATGTGGTGAGCAGTTTGTAGTCCTCTGCAAACATGTTCAGACACAGTCCTTCCATGTTTGCCTGTACCTATGGGACAACTGCCTCATGTACACAGACAACCCTCTCCTCCTCCCAACAAATTCCAACACATGTGAGAGATGCAACCATATAGCCAAACTGGAGGCTAAGCTCTCTCAACTCAGTACTGGCGTAACCAGTCAGGAGGAGAAGGAAACCACACTCACTACAATTCCAGTCTCACATAGACCTACCACGACAACAAACCAAACACATAAACACACAAAAACATACTCGGAGGCTCTAAATAAAAATCTACCTAAGCAGCAGAGACCTCCAAAGCAGACACCCAAGCAACCGCTACCCCAAAACAAAACGTGCAACACATAGCTCACAAAGCCAGTGTGCGAACAGTCACAGCCCTTAAGGCTAAACAACACACCTGATACACTTGTAATAGGTGACTCTATCATCAGGCACACTGGCGTCCCGCTCACCAGGCTGAACAAGGAGAAGGTCACGGTGAGCTGCCTGTCGGCTAGGATCCGCCACATAACACAAGCACTCAGGTCACTCCAAGGCAAGTACAAATATGACTCAGTCATTGTCCATGCTGGTGTGAATGACCTGAGGTACCTCCCTGGACTACATGAAAAGAGACATAGAGGAGCTCTCTGAGCATGTAGCCCAGGGTATGACCCTGACCATGAGTAGCATCTTACCCTCACCAAGAATGATGCCACAATATGAAGACAAGATGATCAATTTCAACAATTGGCTTAAGTGTTGGTGTCATTCTAAAGGATCCAATGCCTGTCAGCCTGGGATGACATGCTCGACAAGCCACGATGCTTCACTAGGGACGGCTTGCACCTGTCACCCCTGGGCTTTCGGATATTGGAAAAGGCTCTTGCTACCCCCATTGTGCCTTTTTTAGGCAAGGCTCAAAAGACAAACCCACCTCCATAGGTATCACAAGGGATAAGAAACTAAGAGTAATGCTACTCAATGCCAGAAGTCTAAACCTCAAGATGCATGCACTCGAAACTCTACTTAGCATGGAGAACATCGATATCTATGCAGTAACAGAAACCTGGTTCAAGGCTCCCGAGAGCACCCCAGCACTACCAGGTTATACCTCATACCATACTTTTCGGCCCCAAAACTTGGACCGAACCACAAAAGGAGGGGGAGTATCAATATTCGTCAAAGATACCCACACCTCCAGGTTGGTGGCACAGCACGAAGCATCAGAGACTATCCATGTGCAACTAACTGTGGGTAAAACTGTCTTCCAGTTTATAGCCTGCTACAGACCACCCTCCCAAACACAGGAACCCCACTTGGCCTTCCTGAGAATACTGGAAAATATGAAGGTCTCTCCAAATACCATTATATTGGGCGACTTCAACTACCCAAACATAGACTGGGAGCATTACTCTAGCTCCAACACCCTAGCCCAAAGGTTCCTAGAATTTATAAACTCAAATGCTATGGAACAACTTGTTACCACTCCCACAAGAGGGAAACATACTGGACCTGATCATCACCAACATGGGGACACTATGCTCCAGACTAGAAGTGTATCCCTCACTGGTAAGATCAGACCATAAACTAATCTCACTGGATATTTACATCCCGACCCCACCCTCTGCCCAGAAAACCACAGTGAAAAACTTCTCTAAAGCAAATTTCACACGCCTCAAAACCGAGGCGAAATCCTTTAAAGCCCCCGGGCCTGTGGAAAATACGGCCCAGACCGAAGAATCCTTTATAAACGCATTCTATGAACACCTTCAGGAATGCATGGATCATCAATCCCAAATAAAACCAAGACCCAATCCTCCAAAGGCAGGCGTCCTGTCTGGTGGACCCCAACCATAAACAAACTATACAATAGAAGGAGGAAGCTACTACATGATAGAGCAAAATCCCAAAAGGGAAGGCATCTCTGATCAGTATTAGCAAAAAACTACGGGCACTCATAAAATCGTCTAAGGCCAGCTTCGAGAGAAAAATTGCACAGGACACTAAGGACAATTACAAGGCTTTCTTTAGTTATGTTAGGAACCTGGGTGGGAATTCCCAGATATGCTCAGAATTAGTCCAAAATGACAAAAATACACCGAGCCCACAGACATTGCCAACATCCTAGCTGACAGGTTCAGTGCAAACTTCTCCCCCTCCCCCACCAAAAGGGCAAATATCTATCCCAACAGAGTGCTACCCCCTGACATCTCAGATGCTCAGGTAAGAGCCGCCTCTCCAAAGCAAAAACACAGCATCAATGGGACCAGATGGTGTCCCGGGCTCGGCTACATGAACTCCAAGAAGAGCTAAACCCAAACATAAACTACTGTTCAATCTTAGCCTTACTACAGGATATGTACCCAAAGAGTGGTGTACAGCAACAGTGGTCCCTCTCCACAAAAGTGGTGCCTCAACGGATCCTGGAAACTATCGCCCCATAAGCCTGACTAGCTTGGTCTGCAAAGCTATGGAAAGGATCATCATGGACCTCATAAATAAAGATATTGGGGACCTACAGACACTGGATTCTACCCAGTTTGGCTTTGTTAAGGGCAGATCCTGCCTCTTAAACCTGGTCGATTTCTTTGAAACAGTCACCAGGGCCATTGACGAGGGGAAGGTGGTCCACACAGCCTACCTGGACCTCGCAAAAGCCTTCAATACAATACCCCATTCGGGCATTATAGATAAGCTCACCAGCTTAAATATAAACCCCTATGTCACTAGATGGGTTGCAAACTGGCTCAAGGACAGAACCCACATGGTTAGAATTGCTGGAGCCATGTCAGACTCCAAACCAGTTACAAGTGGCGTCCCACAAGGCTCAGCCCTGGGACCTCTCTTGTTCGGTATATATTTCTCGGCGGTACAGGCCAACACGGAAGGGCTGTGGCTGACCAAGTTCGCAGATGACTGCAAACTGGGCGCCATAATCAACTCTCCAGCCGACACAAGCATCCTCCAAAAGGGCCTCATAGAAACAGACAACTGGTGCCAGAGCCATGGCCTCAAGCTAAATGCCAAAAAGTGTATAGTCATCCCCTTTGGCAAAAACAAAGTGCTCACAAATTACCACATAGGTGGTAATCCATTAAGTACAGAAGAAGTCATTAGGGACCTGGGGACCCAAGTTGATAGCAATCTCTCATTTGACAACCACGTAGCCAAAGTGGTTAGAAAAACATTTTATATAGCCCACCTAATAATGAAGGGATTCACATCTAGATCAGGGGATGTCATCGTACCTCTTTACTCATCCCTCATCAGGCCCATAATTGAGTACAATGCCCCTTTTGGGATGTACCTTACCAGACACCTGCAGCAACTGGAAAGACCCCAAAAGTACCTCACCAAGAGGATCAAAGGGCTCAAACAGATGCCATATGCTGCCCGTTTAAAGAAACTCCAGCTCTACTCAGTGGCATACCGCCTGCTCAGAGGTGATCTGTGCCTGACGTATAAAGCCATGTCCAACCCGGAATGAATGGACATGCTGCACCTCAGAAAATCCAAATCCCATCGAGCTATGCGCTCGAGAGACTTGAACCTCAGCACTGAAATAAATAGGACATGCTGGAGGGACAGATTCATAACCCAGAGGCTCCCTTCACTCTGGAATAAAATCCCAGTCCAGGTTAGGCAGAGTCCCACATTGACTCTCTTCAAGAGGAATCTTGATGAGTGGATGGGAGATCGTAGGTTTACCCCGGCTATCACTTCTGTGTCACTGTTAGACAGAGGCACAGTATACTAACCTCAAAAAAAGGCATAGCAAAATTAATTTAAAATGGGTGGCGAAAGCCAAACACACTCTGGCTAGGCTTATAAATGCCCTAGGGTAGATAGCCTAGTATGAACCTATGAACCTATGAACCTATATACCAGACGAGGGAGATCCCAGGACCAAGCCTTGTGGGATGCCAGTTATATCTGGTTTGTAGTCTGACATGGCTGCAGCATGTCTGACCATGTCTGTTCTGTCCTTGGTCTGGTTTGCAACCCCTCTACTGACATAATGGTTTATATTTAAGCTGGTGAGCTTATCTATAATGAACACGTAGGGTATTGTATAGAAGCCTTTGCAAGGTCCAGCTACGCTGTGTGGACCACATTGCCCTCATCAATGACCTTAATGACTGTTTCAATTGAGTCAAACATGTTTAGGGGCAGGATCTGCACTTAAGAAAGCCACACTGGGTAGGGTCCGGTGTCAGTAGGTCCCCAATATCTTTATGTCTGTGGTACATGCTGACCCTTTCCATAGCTGTGCAGACCAAGCTTCTCAGGATTCTGGGGTAGTAGTTTTCAGTATCCATTCAGGCAACACCTTTATTGAGAAGGACCACTGTTGTTGTACACTGCTCTTTGGGTACATATTCTGTGGTAAGGCTGACATTGAACAGTAGTGTGATTTGGCATTCCATTCATCTTGGAGTCCATGTTGCACTCAGCCCAGGACACCATCTCATACCATTGCTGCTGTGTGTTTTGCTTTGTAGATGCTGGCTGTTACCTTAGCATCTGCAATGTCAGGGGGCCAGCAGTCTGCTGGGATAGATATTCTGCATTCTGGGGGGGGGGGGGTTGCACTGCACCTGTCAGGATGTATGTTGGCAATATGTGTGTGTGTTTGTGATATGTGTGTGTGGTTCAGAGCATATCTGTGAATTCCCAACATGGTTCCTACCATCAGTTGTGAAAGCCTTGGGATTATCCTTAGTGTCCTGTACAATTTGTATCTTCATAGGTTCATAGGTTCATACTAGGCTATCCACCCTAGGGCATTTGTTAGCCTAGCCAGAGTGTGTGTGGCTTTTGCCACCCCTTGCTATGTGAATATTATGGCCATTTATGATTTGCTTTGCTGTGCCTCTGTCTGGACATGACACAGTGAAGACCCCCAGTGTAACTCTACAATCATCCATCCACTTGGAAAGATTCCTGTTGAAGAGTGTCAGTGAGGGGCTCTGCCTAACATGGAGTGGGATTCTGGTCCAGGGTGTGGGGAGCCTCTGGTTTATGTATCTGTCCCACCAGCACATCCTATGTCATTATTTGTTGAGGTTGACATCTCTCACTCTCACAGCTCCGATGGCTTTGAGTTTTCTGGGGTGGAGCATGTCCATTACTCCTGTGTTGGGCATGGCCTTCTACAACAGGCATGCAATGCCTCTGTGTAGGCAGTATGTGACTGCATTCAGCTAGGGTGTCTACAGCCAGGCAGCATATGACATATATTTGAGACCGTTTATCCTCTTGGTGAGGTACCTTTGAGGTCTTTCTAACTGCTGCAGGTGTCAGGTAAGGTACATCCCATATGAGGCATTGTACTAGATTATAGGTGTGATAAGAGAACATTATAGGGGCACAATGACCTCTGTTGATGTAGATGTGAATCCTTTCCTGATACGGTGTCAAATGTAGACAGTCTTCCTAGCCACATTGGCATTGTGGGTGTCACATAACAGGTTACTGTCCACTTGTGTCCCTAGGTCCCTGATTACTCCTTCCATACATAATGGTTTACCACCTATGTGGTAATTTGTGGTACCTTGTTTGGTATTTGGTGGGACATTCATACTGTCCAGTGTCTTCAGGATGGCTGGGTGGGGTTCCTGTGTGTGAGAGTGTGGTCAGTAGCATGCTACAGACTGTACAGCAGTCTTGCCTACAGTTAGTTGCACATGGGTGGACTCCAATGCCTTGTGCATTGTCAGTTACCTGGACGTATGGGTGTCTGTGCTGAATATGGATACTCACCCTCCTTTTATGTTTTGTTCCAGGTTTTGGGGCCATGACACATGATATGTGGTATAACCTGGTAGTGCTGGTGTGCTGTCAGGAGGCTTGCAGCAGGTTTCTGTCACTGCACAGACATCAATGTTCTCCATACTGGGGATGGCCTTGGGAGCATGCATATTGGGGTTTACACATCTGGCATTGGTCAGCATTACCCTTATGTTTCTTTCCACTTATGTTTTCTAGGGTGGTGGGTTAGTCTTTTCAGCCTTGCCTACAAAATGCTCTATGGAGGTGGCAAAGGCCTTATCCAATATCCAGACGCCCAGGGGTAACAGGTGCAAGCCATCCCAAGAACAGCTGCGTGGCTTGTCAAGCATGACATCCCAAGCAGACAGACATTGGATCCCCTTGGAATGACACCAGTAAGTGTGCCACTTGCTATGACTGATCATTCCGTGTTTGTACTGTGGCATTATTCTTGGTAAGGGTAGGATGCTGCAAATGGTGAGTGTCATACCGGCCTGGACTACATAATCAGAGAGCTCATCTATGTCTCTTCATGTAGTCTAGGGAGGTACATCTCAGGTCATTCACACCAGCATGTACTATGACTGCATCATATTTCTACTTGCTTTGGAGTGACCTGCATACTTCTGTTATGTGGCGTATTGTGGCAGCCTACAGGCAGCTTACTGTACCCTTTCCCTTGTTCAGTCTGGTGTGCGGGACAGCAGTGTGTCTGACTATGGAGTCACCTATTACAACTGTATCAGGCATGTTGTTTCTCCTTCTGGCCTGTGACTGTTTGGCACACCAGCTTTGTGTACTATGTGTTGCATGTGCTATGTTTGGAGGTTGTTTGATTGGGTGTCTGCTTTAGAGGCCTCTGTTGGTGTGCTTTGTTTGTAATTTGTGCCTCCGGGAATGTTTTCTGTGTTTATGTGTTTGGTTTGCAGTTGTGATAGGTCTATGTGGGACTGTGTTTGTGGTGTGTGGTTACCTTCTCCTCCTGACTAGTTTTGGGAGTACTGAGTTGAGGGAGCTCAGCCTCCAGTTTGGATAGATGGTTGCATCTCTCACATATATTTGTATTTCTTGGGTGGAGTTGGGGGTTGTCTGTGTACTTGGGCAGGTGTAACATTGCCTCAGGATTCACAGATTCAACTTGTTGTGGCTGGCCTTAGTGGATTGTATGTGTGGACAGATTTTATTGCCATACTACTGATCAGTGATTACTTCATTGTTTATGTTTGCTCTATCATGTAGTAGCTTCCTCATTCTCTTGCATGGTTTGGTTATGGCTGGTGTCCACCATGCCAGATGCCTACATGTATGGCATTGTGTCTTGTTTTAATTTAGGATTGCATAATCCAAGCATTCCTGGCAGTGTTCATGGAATGGCTGTATTACAGCTTCTGAGGTGTGGCCCATATTTTGTACCTGCACAGGACCTTTAATGGATTCCACATCAGTTTGGAGGAGTGCAAATATTGCTTTACACATGTTTTCCACTGTGGTTTCTGGCCAGGGACTGTGGTCAGGATTTGTATATCCAGTGTGATTACTCTATGGTCTGGTTTTACCAGTGAGCAATACACTTCTCGTCTTGCCATCCAGCACCCATGTTGCTGATTATCACATCCAGTATGCTTACCCCTCTTGTGGGAGTGGTACGTTGTTCCTGGGCCTTTTGGTTTATGGATTCTATGAACTTTTGTCCTACACTGTTGGAGCTAGTATAATGCTCCCAGTCTATGCCTGGGTATTTTCAGTCACCCAATATAATGTGGTTTGGAGGACTTGATATATTCATGTATTCCAGCATAGGCCAGGTGCAGTTCCTGGTGTTGGGACAGTAGTCTGTAGCAGGCTATAAACTGGGGGGCAGTTTTAGCCACTGTTACTTGACCATGGCTAGTCCATGCTGCTTCTTGTTGTCGTACCAACATGGGGGTGTGGTTATCCTTGACAATTCTTGCTAGTCACCCTCCTTTTGTAGCTTGTTCCATGTTTTGAGGCTGTACAGCACAGTATGAGGTGTAACCTGGTAGTGTTAGGGTGCTGTTGTGAGCCTTGACTCAGTTTTCTGTTACAGCACAGATATCAACATTCTCCATACTGGGTGGGTTTAGACTGCATGCATCTTGCTGTTTTGACTTATCCCTTATCTTATTCTTATCCCTTCTGATACCTATGGAGATGGGTTTGTGTTTTGAGCCTTACCTATTCAGGGCACACTGTGGGTAACAACAGCCTTTGTCAGTATCCATATGGCCTGCACTGATAGGTGCACGCCAGTCCTAGCAGGTGGAGCATCATGTCATGCTCAGCATGTCATCCCAGACTGGCACACATTGGATCCCCTTTGACTAACTACGATACTTCAGTCAATTATTGCACTTGATCATCTCATTGTCATATTGTGGCATGATGCTTGGTGAGGGTAGGATGTTAGTCAGGGTCCTCAGGTGTGCATATAGTACATGGTGTTACATTACTTAACACATGACATTCATGCCTCAGGTGGTGCTGCAGGGCTGCCTCTGTCGGATGCGCATATTACACTCCCTGTACATGTTTGTGAGCAGGTCATGTCATTGTAGGCATCCATGTTATTATTTGAGTGAGTCAGAGGGGGTATCATTCCCAGGGTTCCTACTGAGCCAGTGTATGTGCTATGCGTTGCCTCTTTGCCAAGGCCAGGGCATACTGGGCACACCTCCTTCTGCCTACTGGGGCAGGCTCAGGTTGTTCCTCCTCCGAGTCACGCTCTGCCTGTGATGGCCTTGGCAATGGTGGGGGGCTGTTTGGCCCAGCCCTATGCTGGTCCTGCTGCAGCTGTTTTCGCAAGATCATATTATGTAGCATAGCACATACCATGACAATTTGGGTACATGTAGTTGGTGTGTACTGCAAGGCTCCACCAGATGTGTCCAGACACTGGAACCATGACTTGAGCAGCCCAAACACATGCTCTATTACATTACGTGTTTGTGCGTGTGCCTCATTATGGCGTTCCTGTTCAGGTGTGTGTGCGTTTCTGATGGGTGTCATCAGCCACGGCTCCAGTGCATAACCTGTATCCCCCACTAGGTGTCCGTGTGGGATGTCCCCATTGGCAAATGTCTGGTACAGCTGCGTCAAATGCCAGATGTGGGAATCATGGTAGCTCCCAGGACAGCCAGCACACACATTCATTATTATGCCCTGGGCATCACACACGACCTGGCAGTTGATGGAGGGGAAGCCCTTGCGGTTGATGTATGCCCTACCCCGCTCACCGGCTGGTGCTTTGATGCATATGTGCGTGCAGTCTGTTGCACCCACTACCTCAGGGTATTCCGCTATTTGCTGGAAGAGACGCATATTGCTGGCCAATACCTCACGGGCATTGGGGAAATATACATGATCACCGACATGTGCTGACATGGCATCCAGGAACTGGTGCAGTACCCTGGAGGCTGATGCCTGTGATATCCGCATCATATCACCAGTTGGTCTCTGGAAGGTACCTGTTGCTAGTATTCTTAGGCCAACACATACCTTGGTTTCCACTGGGATGGGTTCCCCTCTGTTGGTTCTGTGTGTGAGGCGTGGCCTGCACAGCTCCACTATTTGCTGCAGGAGGTCTCTGTCCACTCTATAGCGCTCTACTATCTCCAGCTCATGTAACCCGTGGTAGGTGACCCTGGGCCTGTACACTCTTCTCCGTCTCCTCACTGTTGGTTGTCTGGCACCATCTGCATTGTCACCACCCTCAGCAAGTCGCCTATGTCTCATTATGACAGCTATGGCAGCCCCTAACATTTCTGCTCTGAGTTCAGCTTTTTCAGTTTTCACTTCTAATAACTTAACTCCTGTCTTGCAGTGTCTCTTGAGAGAAACATCCTGCACTGCTGTTTGCAGAGTTTTAAGTGCTGGGCTGGGCTACTATTCTGCCTGTGTAATTGCCTGCTTCTAATTGTTTCACCTGCTAGCTCCAGCAGTATTCCCTGCTAGCTTCCTACTAAATCTGTTGCTTCCTTTTTCCTCTCTGTTTCCTCAGGGAGGAGCCATGTGCAAACCAGCAGAAACACGCTCACAGTGGCTTACATGCGCGCACACATGCTTACACGGTTCAGAATCTGCTTATTTGGGTTAAAACGCGTGCACACCCGTGCAAACAGTGTTAAACATCTCCCAACATGCTCCCACATGCTCAGTCTGCCTTACACGCGCGCACACTGTCTTACTCGTGCTTCATGGCGTGCACACGTGCGCATGCACGCCCAGCAAGAAACTTGGGTGTAGGCAACAGTGTACACCTTCCATTTCTTGACTTTCTCATGCTTATCTAGTGGCACACCTCTTTCCATGATATCTGTCTGACATCTGTCATGTAACTCTGACCTCCAATGAACTGCATTTCTTTATACCATTCCCCCTGTGATGTCACCTATCTCCTACTCTGTTCCTCCCCTTCTGTAACTCTTACACTACTCAGACTGTGCTCATTTGCTATGTGACAGTGGAATTCAGTATCCTAACACTCATTTGCATCAGATTGCCTACTAATGCTTAGTTACATGTCTTAGACTCAGCTTCCCCCCTTAGCAACCACTACACGGTGGCCATGTTGGTTTTGGTCTGCTGGTCCCTGCATTGACATTCCATGTTTTGCATAAAACCCACATTTGTGGGTTTATAACCTTCGTTTTATGTTTTATACAGTGCAGCCCATTTGCTGGGCTGCGCTGGTTTAAACATCGGCGATCACCGAAAAAAATTATATTTTAAGATATTTGCATCAGGTTACCTTGCCAATGGCCACATATTTGGCCATTGGCATGCTGCCTGACACATATGCACCATTTATTTGGAGCTGACATGGCTCCATTGTGTTTGCAGAAACGTGCTCAGTTGTCAACTGAGTACATTTCTGCAGCTAAAACGCTCTTACGGGCTGTTCTGGGCTTCCTGGATCGCTAATCATCCTCATTTGCATGCTATTCGGCTGCAAGTGAGGTGATTAGCTTATCCATGCCCACTCCGTGTAAAAGCCGTTTTAGCTTGTCTCTTACACGGACTTTGGGCTGTTCCTGGATCGCGAAGGCTGCATGGAGTCTTACACTACTCTTAGACTCCGTGCAAGCCTTCGTGAATCTGGCCCTATGAATCTAAATAACTTATTCTGTTATAAAATGGATGTGACTTCTAGAGTGCACTTAACTATTATGAGCATTTTTATGGGACAGCAGAATAACTGGAAATAAAATATTTGCTCTGAGGAGAATTAAAAAAACATTGTAGTATCTTATCTTACTGTTGCATTGTCTGAGAACATGAAAAGTGTCATATTTTGTTTCATAAATTATAATTAAATGAAGTCTCACCAAAACATTATGTTTTCATTTATAACCATGTACAACTATTGAAAAGGCTACATAGAGGCTGCTGTACCTACCAGAAGTAAATCCAAAACAACCCCCCAAAACAAGCCACACTCATGGAATCCTAACCTTAACAGGGTATATAACAAAAGGAAAAAAGTCATGGCCACAATCAGAAAGAGTAAGTTTCATAATGACAAGAGCTCACTAATTAATCAAACAGGAAACTAAGAGTACTAATTAAATACAAGGTCAATTATGAGGTCAAAATACCTCTCAGGCTAAAAAGATACACAAAGTCTTCTACAGGTATAATCAAAACCTTAAAGGTAGCACACAGCAATGTACTGAACTGGTGGTAAGTAGCACTACTTTCACTGTGGAGATTGATATAGCAAATCTCCTAGTTGAAAAGTTCATCTCTAACTTTACCTCCTGCTCCAGTGAAATCCTTACAAACATACCCTCCTCAAATATTAGTGGGGACCAAGACATGGTGGCACTCACTAAGGCCAAAAATACAACCTGAATGGGCCCAAACAATATCTTGGGTTGCATCCTAAATAGATGTTTGACCTATTAGGACTACTTGAGTCACTTGACAACTACAGTCTCAAAACAGGCCACGTACCATGTGAATGGAGGACTGCAATGGTTATTCCTCTTGACAAGTGTGAAGTATCAGCTGGCTCTGGGAATTATTGATGCACTAAACTGGCTAGTCTAATATGCAAGGCAATGGAATTAATTATCATATAAATTACCCACAAAGACAATGACAACTTGGACCTATCCCAGTTTGGTTTTGTCAAAAGAAGGTCTTGCATATTTAACCTTTTAGACTTCTTTTGGCCATCAAAGCAATGGATGAGGGGGAACACATTGCATACCTCCTATCTAGACCTATACAAAATAAATCCCAGATCACTAAAGGCAGCTCTGCCAAAGTCAAACACATCAAGGAAGCAAGGAGCTGCTTCACCACAGAGAAGGCTTTATTTAAAGAAAACAACTCAGCAAGACAAAATAATAAAAACAATGTAACAAAATGATAAAAAGCAATGCTGGATAAGCTCTTTTAGTATTCTTTAGAGCCTTAATTATTCCCAATTAAGAGCATCCATTTATAAAACAAATCCTAACCAATCCACATCCATCTAGGGAGCCTCCACCCTTTCAAAACAGGTTTAAGGGGGGAATGCTTATCTGCTTGCAAATTAATTATCCACCTTAACTCTAAGTCACCTCCCCTAACTGTTTCATGAATTAAATCCAGCACAAAGAAAGACATATATGTCCAGGATTCTTTCGTTTGTACTGTGATAAAGCATTATTTTCATTATCAAGCCTAATATCACTCAGACCTTAAAAGGTCTGTTGGTCTTGCCTATGTAAAAGCTAGTGCAGCAATGACAAAGTGCTGCATATATGATATTTCTTGTGTTGCGGTCTGCATATGCATGTAACTTATAAGCTCTTGATGTAATAGGATGTATGAAATTATTGCTGTCATTAATACAGGGATATGCCTTAAACCACTTGCAAGAAAATGTCCCTTCTTGGAATAGCCAACCCCCATGATTTATTCCATCCTTGTGGCATAATATACTCTTCAAATTATGTTTGCTCTTAAAAGTGAACCTAGGAGTCTCCTCAGCAATGTTCTTTATACCTTCATCCATCGTCAAAAGTCTCCATTTTCTTTCTCTATTTCACACACTTATTGCATGTCACTGCTGTAGGTAAGTAGGCATCTCATAGGCTTAGCCATATTCCTCTCTTCATGTGGTTGTGTCCATTGTATCATATTCTCATCTCTGCCATCAGAAAAATACAGTTTGCCTTTGGTCCTTCTTAAACTTCTAGTGGCAAAATAACCCTCTTGTATTTCTTTCTCTTTGTATCCACATGTTCAAAATCAATCCATTAGCTGACTTGCTTCATCTTCCCCAACTGTATTATCAGTACACAACCTAGATTTCTAAGTAGCTGTCCCTTCACAATATGAGAATATACATGTCAGGGATGCATGCTTGTTCTATGTAAAATATTGTTCCTCTAACAATCCTTTCTGTGTATATTGGTGCTGAACTTCCCTTCTGTATTCAATAACAACATGACATCCAAAAATTCTATCTCATGTCTGGACATCCCTACTTCAAACTCTAGAAATGATGTCATATTACTCAGGTAATCAATAAAATCGAGTAACTCCACTTCATTACCATTCCACAAGATAGTAATCAATTTTCACCTTCCAAGGATTACCATTGTTGAACATATACTCCTCCTCCCATCTAGCCACCTTGGCCTTAGAGATATAATTGAGGACCTGTTCTATAGTGATAGAAGGGGAGTTATATTTGATGGTATTTCCTGAGGGGAGGTTCAGGGGGATAGATGGGCAAAGTTAGAGTTGAATTTGTCTGCCAGTAGGTTTGCTATATCTTTTATCCTACTGAATGCTGCACCTCCTAATTTTTGCCATGATTTTTTTCTGTTAGAGAGCCTATTGATGTTGTTATTCCACCAGGGTGGCTTGTTTTTTGAGTTAGTTCCATACTTACTTCTGGTGGGTACAGCTGCCTGTATGCAGCTATTAACATGCTTGCATAGAGTTTCTATGAACAGTTCCGTGTAGGCAGCAATGTTCTCAGGGATTATGGGGGCTTGAAATTTTGCCAGGTGATCAGTTAATAGTTGGAAGCTAGCCTTGGAGTAGCTACTGAACATTCCAGGATTAGTTGGGGTTCCAGGTTTTTACTCAAAGGGGAATATATTGTGGTCTTACCTTACCAGAGAGGACATTTCACTAGGGGGGTGGGTGTATCACTCTCTCATGTTAGTGAGAACCTGATCTAGCAGAGCTTCTGCTTCAAATTGTGATCCCTTTTGTTAGTAAAATCAGGATGATGATTAATATTGTTTTCATCTCATTGCATGAATTTAGGATGGAACATTTCATTTCAATAGCATTCATAATATATTTATTTATATAGTGCATTGAATTCATTTTAGAAATACCGTGATTTTCCACATATTTTTCTAAAGAAAATAATGGTCTCCCCTATGTTCATGTAAATTAATTACATCTCTTTTTACATCCATAGGCCTCTTCTCACTAGACACTCATCTATAAATTCATTAAATATTGTGCTTATTTAATATTCAAAAACATCTCTATCAGTGGTCACATGATGCCCTTAAATACATGCTACAGAGGCATACATTGTCTATATAGAAAGAGAGCCAATTGCACATCCCTTCTATACATTCTGGTGTTAACAGAACCTTCATTCAGTCTCAAAGTTACATCTAAGAAATTAACTAATGAATCAGAATATGTTAACTTAAAAGCAATAAATTCAGTTGTTGAATTTTCGTACATTTAAGAATGCAAAAATTTACAGCTTTGTCACAGCAGTTAATAAACCCATTTGCACTAGGAACAGGACCTAAAAAGATGGAGGAAAACTCACTGTTATGGCTAGGATATAGATGAGGAAAATCATCAAGCAAAGGGGAAGCACACTCCCCTGCACGTACACATAAAGCAATGTGCTACTTTAAAGAGAAGCTTCAGTGATTAAATCTCTTCTTTGAACATATAAAGGGTTAGAAATGAGATCATACAGGGAAACATTAAAAACGGACAGCAAGCAGAAGGTAATGTTCAAGAGAAACAGGGATGGTAAAGGATTAGCATGGGGAGAGGAAGTGATGGTACAACTTTTTTTTTTGTCGGACAGGTGCCTGTTTTCACTTTTTTTTAAGAAGGGAAGCTGGAGAAGGATGTAAGGGAAGGTAAGAGTATTATAAGACTGAAAGTCAGTAGCAGGGACAAATGCACAACATATAACATAAACAAAGATTGACAGGAGAGGTGTTGATACAGTGAGGGTGGAAGAAGACAGTAGAGTCAGAAATACACAAAATGAGGACAATTGAGAAGGGGAGGACTGGAAAACAAATCAGGGAGAGCATTGACACACAAAAGAGGAAATCACTGGACTGAGCATTAGTATGGATATAGCCTACAGTCTCTCACTTCCTGTGAAATACACAGGGAGATCAGACAGCACCTTGACTACCCTCCTCACTAGGCTCTGCCTGGGGTATTGATGGCAGGACAAGCAGTGATGTGATTCTGCCAGCTACATTATGAGCAGTTACTGGTCTAACATCTCCCATAACTAACACCTCCACCATCTCCCTGTATGTGACAAAATAAGTATCCCTAGCAGTAGCCATAGAGGGAACAACTGTGCTCCTAGGCAATGATGCACCACCAGGGGCAGGAGAGTTGGCTACCTGGCTGTCTCCCACTGCAGGCACCAAGGAGGGAGCCAGTAACACTGGTTGGAAAGATGCAGGGGTGGCTGGGCCTGCTGGGAGACTGCAGACCTTGGCTGTACAACCAGTACTGCCATGGCAGCTGTTGCATAAAAGTAAAAAGAAATGGAGATTAAAAAAATAGTAAAAATGAAAAGAAATGTAAAGGAATACAATAAACATGGCATAATTTAAAAGTGAAAAGAAATGGGGAGAAACAAACAGAGCATGATTTTAAAAGAAAGGATTGCAACAAAGGAATGACATGAAATAAGAAAAATAATGTATAATATAAATATAATTAGAATATGTCTGGGGTGCCTTCTGTGTGGAGTCTGCATGTCCTCCCTCTGTTCGTGTGGGTTTCCTCCAGGTACTCCGGTTTCCTCCCACATTCCCAAGACATGCTGCAAGTGGATTGGACAGTCTAATTTGGCCCTAGGTGTGAGTGTGTGCATGTGTGTGCTGTGTGCCTTCTGAGGAAGGTTAGGCACCAGTCTGGCAACTCAACATCATAAAACTCTACTGCAACTCATTCTGCAGACCAATGATCTGCTGTGGTGGCCCTAATAGGAGCAGCCAAAAGGAGAAGAAGAATAAATATAATTAGAATATAAAACACGTGATGAATGACTCCATACAAATATACAAAAGCAGAAGTATGAAGCTATATTCTGAACATTTGAGTGTATGGTATAATGTCGCTATGCTACAATGTGCTAGTTATGCAAGTTGTGGGTGGGAATGCAATACGGTGCTGAGACAATATGGTGAGTCTGTACCTACCTGCCATTCTATACCAATCCTATTTTCTAAAAATAACAGGCATACAAGAATTAAAATGCAAAGGTCACACCCAGGCACCCTAAATAACTGTATTACTCATACTATGAACTACAAATATCTGCACATCTAAGCAAGAACACTTTTACTTGCACAGGATGACATACATGCTTGCTACTGTCAGATAGCTAATGCAATAATACTTACATGAAATTAAGTTGTAATTGCATAAAGCGATGCAATAACATGCACCTGCTCACCTTTTAAGTCTTTCTCCTCCCATACAGAAAACAATTCTCCTGTATGTCCTCTGTTGTTGGGAAATAAAATGTCACATTCAGTAACAAGCCTACAACACATACTTTATTATGTAGGAAAGGTATATATGTTTGCACATTTGCAAATAGCTACAATACATCTTCAATACCCATACTTTGACCTTTTCTTCCCACTGGCAAAGATGGTCAGTATGACGCCACTGCAGGCCAAAGCATTGATGCTTGCACTGCTCACAAGAGTGGAGTATGCCGGGGCATCTTACACTACTCTGACAAGACTGTGCCAGATATCTACTTTATACTGGAGAACCTCATAAGAATCTCCAGTTTGGTGATCCTGGTGGTTCTTATGCAGTAGATATTGGAAAATTCTTGTTGCACCACCATAATCTGTGTCCTTAGAAGTCATGGACATTCACTAGGTCTCATTCTAGTGAATTATGGAAGGCTTCTTGCAGTCAAGGCCTTTCATTTTTTTGGTTTGTGTTGCACAACATAGGGCATCTCAGTAGCATGACCTTTGGTGGGGTGTCAGTTCTGTAGTGCACAGACTATTTGACATGTCAGGGTGCTATAAAGTGGTGAAGATGGCAGTAAATGCTTACACTATATTTGTCATGCCCAAATATATGAGCAGATTTGTTATTTAGTATCTCCATCAGCTGAAAAACTCAAATATATATATATATATATATATATATATATATATATATATATATATATATATATATATTTTTTTTTACAAGATGCCTCTGTGGAGTCATTGACCTGCACAGACATGTTCAGTGTGCACTGATGATCATGTTAGTGCACTACACCAAGCAAGCCTATTAGCACACCTGGACACACAGGTGACATATACAGAGTGATAAAGTTAAAGTCATGAGTTTCGTATAACTGCTACACTCAGAAGCTCAAATATATGTGATATAATGTCCATGGCAAACAGTCTCCTAATTCTAAAGAAGATTTCCAGTCAACAATCTACCACTTTGCAGTTGAAGAAGCATACACTTGTGACATAAGCTTGAAAATCTTAACTTTATACTTAACTGCTCTGCTTCCAGCAGGAATTGTTTTACAAATCTGGACACTACACCTGTGTGGTTACATTTGTAAGCTACAGCTGCATTCAGGAGGTAGTATTGTCAGGTATGTCAAATGACTCGAAATGAATGAGTTATTTAGAAGTAAAGTCATACAGCGTATATTTTGTAGGTGAGTTGTAAGCTGTACTGTCAATGTGAAAGGTAGGAAAAATAAAATTTAATATGTGTCAGGTGTGTCTGCTGTTGCTGTTTTGAGGCTGTGAACAGGCAATTTTGAAGACCTCAGTACAGGTAAATTGCATTCTTTAACTTTTTCTTGTATACATGATCTAGTGGAAGTGTGTGGAAAGTTTTTTTTTTTTGTGGGAGCGACTTCAACCAACATAAAAGTGATGTATATAGCAGCGTTATGTAGCATAAATGTATAAAACTGTTGGAAAGATGATGTTATGCCTTAGATATATGTACTTTGACTGCTTATTGCTAGCTGTTTTACATATTACTATGTAATCCATACACAAGCTGGGGAATGTTAATGCTTTGGTCAGTGACACCCTTGTAGAACACAAAATACAGAATATGTGTCAGTGTAGCTGCTTGTCATAACCTGCAGCTGAAACTACCACTGTAAGGGTACCTGTATTGTGCAACAACACAATATGGCCACATATAAGTAAGTGTCTTTCAGCTGTTATTGTGTCTGTTCATGTATATAGTCAGACTAGTCACATATACGTACAATCTTATACAGTCAAAAGCATGCGATGTGCAAGGTCAGTCAGTCGATCATTACACAGGTGACACATGATATGGAGATTTTCTTGTCAGCCATTGCCTTTTGTTGTTAGTTGTAGGATGGACATGCATGTATGCTGGTCACCTTTTCTCCTTTAGGGAACTCAGTGTACCAAAGCTCTTATTGACAGTGGTCATGGATATGCAGAGTGTGTGTGTGTGTGTGTGTGTGTGTGTGTCACAGACCACACACACACACACACACACACACACACACACACACACACACAAACAAATGCACATATATCTACCTACCTACATATACACACACACACACACACACACACACACACACACACACACACACATATATATATATATATATATAGAGAGAGAGAGAGAGAGAGTAGGTGATATTACGGGCACCTTTCTGCAGTACAAAGGTCAGTAGAATGTATTATGGTGTGTGTTTGAAGTGTGCTGATGTGCATAACCTCACATAACTTATGCTTTCCTGCTACAGTGTTATGAAGATCAATCTTGTTGCAGGCCTTCCTTCTCCAAAGTGGATGGATGGATGGCCATGATAAAGTTGACTAGAATATCATGACCACTCTGGGTAGGATTTATTTAATATTATTAATGCTGTTGGTGGCCAATGCAGAAACTACAATCAGATCAGACATTGGGACACCAAAATGATACATGGTGCAAAGGAGCATGCTGCCCAACTGGTACTGGAGTTTAGAGTAACATAAGGTGGCCTGTTGGCTGAAACTCCATTAAATGAAACACAGGAGTTCCTTGTCTGTCTCCATTGAGGGCTAAGTCATCCTTAGATTATGGAGGAGTCATGAACATTGCAACAAAACTGCAACATGCTCAGAGAATCTTCACTGGCGATGTTGGTCAGCACAGTGGTGCAGTGGTTAACATTATTGCCTCCCAACAAGAAGTTCTCTGATTCAATTCTCAGCTGGTATGCCTTCTGTGTGGAGTCCGCATGTCCTCCCTGTGTTCATGTGGGTTTCCTCCCACTTTCCAAAGATGTGTATCTAGAGTGTTTCTCCCTGGGCCTTCACTGAAAATATGCCCTGTCCTAGTTGGGCTTTCCTGTTCAACAAATGTTAAGTAAATAAAAGTAAAATAAATCGGTGCATATCTTTAATATATTGGGTTACTTCACACTGGGAAAATATGTAATGTATTCCAGATTACTACATGTTGTGTCTATTTTTTACAGAGAAACATCAGTGCTTCAAATTAAAAAAACAGCAGTACAAGGTAAGATCTATCATATTACATTCTACTGTTATACATATAGTGGTTTAGCATTTATTCAATGGAATTAAAGTAATGGCGAGAAGTCCTAGTTATTGTTGACATTTCCCTTTGTTCTCTTCATGTCACATTTTGTCATGCTTCTCCAACTTAGATTTACTACTGCTTGAAAGTAGAGATGGCTTAGATTCTGACAATGGTGGCAGTCAAAATTTGGCATGGTCAGGGGACACGGTGTAAATGTTGGATATAGAAAATGTAGAATCCTGATCCTGTCCTGAGATAATGGACATGGAATTAGTGCAGGTGGAACCCACAACAGAAACCCAGGAAGAAACTGCAACAGGAGATGTGGTGCAGTACTCCCATGTTTACCACCAGCTCTACTGAGAACAGGAAAACATGGACAGTAGGTGTGCTGGCTTCAGTAGATGTCCTGTGTACTGCCCCCCCCTGCAAGTTGCCTGCACTTCATAACCCAGCAGCTGCAGGGCCATCAAAGATGGAGAGGATGACAACACCGCAGTCTTTCCTGAGATGATACATATTTTACAGCATGTGTGAGACAACCTGAAGGACTGCATGTTCTATATGTGTGATCTGATGGGCATGTACTGTAGGCAGCTTGCAGACAAGGCAAGTCCAGACACAGTTCTTATGGCTACTCCATCTCTGCCTCTAGTGTTGGGGGGTCATCATGGAAGGAAAAAGCCTGAGTTGGGTAGATGCAGAGCCACCAATTCCACCACAACATCCAGTGCTTAGATTTGGAATTCTAAGAGGGCATAGAGCTCATGCTGCAGAAATGTACAGTACAGCCCATTGCTTGTATTTGGACAACATGCTTTTCTCTAGCCAAGTTCTGGATAGTGCCTGTGACCCTCCCGGGAGAGAATGTGCCATGTCTCTGTGAGCTCACCACAGTGCTCTAACTCACATTGAGGCTGTGGGCATTGGAAATGTATGTTTTTTATGTCTCCTGCTATAGAAGAGGTTGTAGATCCCACCCTTCTGCTCAGTGGTCTGTAAGCCACATCACCCCCACATCTGACACACACAGCAAAAGGTTGATATTAGTTATATCAGCATGTGCACAATTTCCTGTGGATGGCACTGGTCACTGCAGTCTCCCTACTTGTCTAAATGAGGATAATTTTGCCTTGCCCTCTACACTTTGTTACTTGGGTATACTATGTCTGATGCACAGTGTAGCTTGTACATGCAAGGATGAGCACAGATCCTACTTGTGGGTTTGCAATCATCACATTTAATGTTATACGTAATGCTTTAATCTGGCCCATAGTTATGATCCAGCCATGTCCTGTAAGCCAGTGCCATGGCATTCTGCACCTGTCTCTGTTTGGCTTATTGTTTCCCTGTTGCCAGCTCTTCCACATCATCCTCATTGGACTAGACCTCCACTGCCTGGTGTGGTGGAACATGTTCCTCCTGCATGCGTAATCCCTGCAGCAACTTTTTCCTCAATATCTTAGTACATGTGTTAGGTTTATACTACAGAACACCTCCAGATACATCTAGACAACAAAAGCCAGCCTTCATCAAGTCAAGCACATCCTTGATGATGACCTGGGTTTATGACAGGGATTTTTGTAACCACTGTATCCCACAATCAATGGAGTTCTGATGGTTGTTATCACCCATGACTCCAAAATATATCTGGCATCACTAAATAGATGCATCTAGAGAAAAGTGCCTGACCCACCTATTGATATAGGTCTTGTATGTGCCATATGTGGGATATTTGTGTACTCCCTGTGTAGCCTGCAGACACATTGTAGATTATATCATGTGCATTACAGACCACCTGATAGTAAATGGAGAGTTAACCTTTATGGGTACTATGTCTTCTTCCCTACTCACTTAGTAGGGCCATTATTTCAATGTAGCTATAGTCTTTGGTCTCTGCCTCCCTATTATCTCAGAGGGAACAGCTGTGTCATAAAATACCAGCATGGTGGTGCTTCTCTTCTCTTCTCTGTGGTACAATGAAACCATGCATGCTTCCTCACATGCTGTGATATGACACTGAGAAAATGGTGGAATATCAACTCAGAAAAAATGCAAAGTAACCACTAATGAACAAAAAATGGCACACATGGCACTGGAGAGCAGGTGATGCAGTAAAAACAAGGATTATATCACCAGTAGATTCAAAGTACAAACAATTTATTCCACACAAAGTATTCCACACAAAGTATATGCACAAGCTTTCGTCCCTGCTCAGTCAGGAACTTCTTCAAAGTAATTCAGTTAGTAAAACACACTTCATTTAAATACTAAATAGGCAGTTAGTAAAACACACTTCATTTAAATACTAAACAGGCATACAATGAATCCTAAAAATAGTGGAATATCCTCGAGGCACATGCTTTGGATACCCTTATGATATCCCTGTTGGTCACTGTACAATCCTTGTAGCTAGTATATATAAAGCTACACATGCCTTTATATCCACGGTGATAGATACTTCATGAGTTCCCATGGACCTACATGTGATGGGGGCACATCTCAACCAGTTCCTGGATGGTGACTCTATCTGCAAGGTAGGACTCCACAGATTTGGTATTGTGAAGGGCATGATGTGTTTGATACAGATGGATGACATAGCACATGTAAAGATAATGTCATACGACACCATGACAAACAGTGACAAATACAGCCTATTGTATATATAGATTTGTTACTGCTGCAGCTCCCCCATACATTTTTCCATGATTTGCATCCTGTAACTTCAGCATTTTACTACACTCATTTGCTCTGGATGTAGCACATACAGTCACACATTGCATATCTGAATCATTACAACATATAGCTTACCCTTATAAGCAGCTACTGAGTCCCTCATTTTTATTATATTGCTCATTACCATATGATTATACCATCGACAGCATATAATGTGGGCCACTACACTGCTTGGCAGTCCCTGCTTGTAATCAGTGTATCTTGAATCGCAGACATACTGCACATGGCTGCTTATTGCTTAGAACTGCTTACTGTTACATAGAAAATGTGTCTGAACTCCAGGATATGACTCTGAGATTATTTTATAATAACTTATACAAATGCGTCATGGAAGCCATGTATATATAACAGTGGTATAACATGACCTTGTACATGTATAAAAATAAACAATTTAAACACATTTTGCCTTATTCTGCTGCATACCATACAGACTTTCCATATTATAAAACACATGTCTGTTAAGTAATCAATCTATTAACTAGATGAGAAAGTTCATCTGCAACAGATAATTTTCGACCATTACATACCCCAAAGGGTGAAATCACATAATATAAGGTATTTATTATATATAGTGACTTGATAAGATTAGTACACTGACTGCACAATGGAATTTGTTTGCTGTTGAGCCAGTAGTTTAAGCAAAATTAATTGGAAATTTAAATGAAACTGAAAGTAAAATAATAATACTTGATTAGTTAGTCTTACATAGCATGCTATAACATATACCTTAACCCTAGAATAGTTAGTTTAACGAATGTTGTACCTCATTAACTAATCTCTAAAATACCTTTTCTACATATTCTAGAAAATGAAAAGACTATAAAAGTCATATGATCTGAAGAACTCTTTAATTGTAGGCCTCTATCAGTCAAATATCTAGCCTCTGTCATTTGGAGAGCAAAAAATATCTAGACATTTTTTACTCGAAGAACAACATTGCTGAATAAGGCAATGCATACTTAACAAGCTAAATTATGCAGATATGCTGCAGTATGTTAAAATAAGCAAAACATCTAGCTATGTAGTACACATATTTATTCTTTAGTGCATTGTTAAGGAAATATTGCACTGAGAGCTTACCTCTACTGTGTGTCTTTTTATGAAGTCAGCAAAAGACATCGCAATGAAGGACTATATCAGGATCGCTTTTCCATCATTAATTTCTAAATAATATAGGATACTTTCTCATTTATTGTTTTTCATAGATAGCTGATCAGGAGATAATATAAAATTCATTATTATTATATGAGATCAGGAGATAATATAAAACCCATTTTTATTATATGACATTTCTCTAGAAAGTATTTTGTAGTTATCTTTGCCTATTGCTCTACTACAATGATCAGTTTGTTTGCACTTTTACATTAGGATACACACATATTCCTGGCTTTTTTCTAATGTCAGTTTTTTCAAGTTTGTACATATTTGTGTAATCAAATAAATTTAGAACACATTGTTAATGCAGTATTACTTAACATTTTCCCTTATCAGAGACTCTGTAATTATTATATTTTGTATCACTGATGTTCTAACATATAGATTTCATAAGGGCATTATTCTGATACAAGAGTACATAAGAATCTGTACAGGGGTGATAAGGTGCTCATCACATGGTTTGTATCAAATTGCTTAAGTTATAATGCTGAGAAAATAAAATGTCTCAAAGCATACATGAAGATATTATGCATATTACCACAGAAACACGTCCTGCAAATTACACATACCAGTTGATGTGAAAGAAATATTTTTTGAATAAACCAAAGGAAAATCACATACTCTTTCTAAATAATGTCTTGTTTTTTCCAGCATGGAAGGAAAAGTGTGTCAAATCCAAACTCTATATACGGAATGCAGTTTATTGTTTCAGATAAAGGAAGCCATGTTTCCATACAACTACCACAAAGTACATACCATTCAGGGTTATATATGCCTTGTAATGATTGGAAACCTGCTTTAGTAATGTATGATCATGTAGCTCCCACTTTCACATGATGTGACTCTAACATGGAACATTTGTATCTGGAGCCATTGACATTTTCAGGATAAAAACAGCCCTGCATTTCAGAGTTATATAGACTGAATGTTTAATGTAGTATTTGCAGTCAGATGCAAGGGAAAACCAATAAACGTTACCAAGAATACTATGTTTCAAATAAAGGGAATGTCAGATCATGGTCTAAAAAGCTGAAGCCTAGTCCATGTTAGAAAAAATATGTAGACACCCAGGTGATCACAAGTTGTCAATTTCAGATGACCCAGACAGTGTGCAAATCATATGCAAGTGCTATAAGTTGCACAGGTTACAGTGATATATGCCTAATTAAGAGTTTATCAGAGTATGCATTTTGTTTCCTTGGGCTGCTATGGAGGATTTCTTGCCAGGCTGTCTAAAAGTATTTTAAAGATCTTAATGTACTCAGTGGTCTGCAATTTCACAGGTTTATTCCAAATAATGTCTGAAATGATTTGTGATCAAGAGTGAATGTGACACTATCTAGAATTAATAGTAAATTCTGATTACTAGAAACTATCTGATAACTGATTATAGTTAATCCTAACATGGCCATAGTTTCTTTTTGATTTAACCTCAGAAGGTGGCCATGCCGAATGGCTCCTGGACTTAATAAATGGCTGTTTCCTAGAGCAAACAGTAAAACATGCAAGTAAGTGACAGAGCATCAAAGATCACATCCTCACCAGCATTGCTCTCAGATGTACAACCCTATATTTCTGCTCCTGGTTAAAACTGCTCACAAATTATTAACATTCTTCTTTAAAGTATGAAATACTGCTGCAGTGAATAATTCAGAATTTAAGGATTTCCTGTGGGCCAATGTACTCATAGTCTACAATGAGTTCTCAAAATGTGCTTGTAATATCATCTGGTACTTATAAAGAGAGATCTACTCACACCCATATAAGTATATAGATCAAGCAGATCCTACCAGAACAGAAATATAATGGGAAATTTAAAAACAAACTATATTTGTGGCCCACTAGCATAAAGAGGCTTAATAAAAATACAACTTATAAAGTCCTATAACAAAATAAAATGTTCTTCCTTTAGAAACACTGCCAAAACAATTAGCAAAGATCTAAAAGATGCCACATGGACAATCAAAGCAAAACATGAAATGAAACTGCATCTGGGGCCAAGGATAATTGGAAATCATTTGATTACATCAGAAACCTAAGAAATAACATCCAGCAGTGTTCTGAACCAAACCAAAAATAGTGTCACCAACTCTGATCATAACGACAAACCTAATATACTTGTAAACAGATTTATTCCCAACCTTATCCTAGAAACACCCACTGAAGTTCCACAAAAGCCTTAGTCTTTTACTTCCTCAAAAATCTTCAGCGAATAGCTTATAACTGTACAATCAAAAACTCAAAATACCACTACCATGGTCCAGCAAATTTACCTGGTTGTCTAAAGAATAGCACAAAACATGCTCTTATTGAACCCCTCCTGAACTTGTAATGCCATTCATAGAGTGACCCTAACAGAGACCCTGGGAACTACAGACCCTTTAGCCTAACTATACTAAAAACTTAATTCAGCTAGTATTTCAGCAGTTTAGTTTTGTCAAAAGGAGGATATGTTTACTTAGTTGACTTCTTCAAGAAAATAATGGAGGCAGTAGATATTGATAATTCAGTCCACACAGCTTATCCTGATCTGGCCAAGGCATTTAATACCATCCCCTATGCTAGCTTTCTAAGCAAACTAAATATAGACCCTAGTGATAAGTTGAAGAACTAAATGATTGAAAAATAGAAGCCGTGTACTCATAATGGCAGGAGCTACCACTGAAATTAAAAAAGTAAGTCATGTTTTATTCAGAGCTCAGTAATGGGACTCCCTACATTTTCTTACCTGTTTTTTGGACTTTCAAACCACAGACACGAACCTATGGCTGACTAAATTTGTCAGTGACTGTAAGCTGGGTGTCATTGTCTGTCCTTTGGACATAGAATTCCTTCAACAAGAGCAAATCCTCACAAACCAATGATATACTGAAAAGGGTTAAAATTAAATGCATATGTGTGAGTATTGTCACTTTAGGTAAAACAGTTCTCATCTACAACTTACAGCATAGCCAATTCCCCACTCCACGCAGACATATTTGTGAGGGATTTTGGTATCATGGCCAATGACTCCTAAATCCATCAAATTAATCAATACTTGCATCTCATCCAAGTGGAAAGAAGTGATCTTCCTGATATATTCAGTGTTAATGGTGCCAACTATTGGCTATAATGTCCTCATGGATATGCACCTATCCAGACACATCACTCAGATAGAAAGACCCAGAAGTTCATAAAAAAAAAAAAAAAAAAAAAAAAAAAAAGATTAATGGTCTAAAATCCCTTGGCTACCAAATTAGACTTGAAGCCCTGCCCCTAAACCCCATGGTTGGTCTCTCATATGATTCTATTTGTTGACCTATGTTTTGGATTCTATGTCATGAAAGACCTCACCTTCCTTTATCTCTTGTATCATTACAAGGCAAACAGAGCCACAAATACATGAAATGAAAATGCAACTCTCCACCAGCATATAATTAGGACATGCTGGAGGAGCAGATATATTATTTAATGCATACCCCACCTCTGACGCAAACTTACCTAGCATGTAAAGCAGAGCAACACCCTCATATTCTCAAGAGGAACTTTGATGATTTGATGGATATCCATAAATTAATTCCAGGGATGAACTGTTTTGCATTTCAAGAAGTGGAAGGTACATTACAATAGTGGGTATTGGCAAGGAGCATATGGTGTTATGACTTACTGACCTAGGAATTCCTATAATCTTATTATTTGTTATCTTCAAATGTTAATCAGAGTCCCTCTAAATATAGCCTATATTAAAAATATAATTGTAACTTAGATAATCTTTCTGTATAATGCAAGTGATGAACACTTCAAATGCATTTTATAAAAGATATGTATATTCTTACTGTCCTATAGGTTCATAAGTATGTACTAGGCTAATGCCCATTGCAGCCTTTTTAATTCTAGCCATACATCCCAAATCCCTAACAAGTTCATGTTCCCTAGGTAGTATAAGTAGGGGCTTGGGTGGTGAATCATTTACCAGCTGCCTCCATACATTGCAGGCATAGGTATCAAACCACTGGTGAATTTACAGTTCCCCACCCACTTGTCTAAGTTATACTTGAATGAGGTTAAGGAGAAAGCCTACTTCACAAAGATGGTGAGCCGGATCTAGAGAAGTGGTAGCCTCTTGGATGTAATTTGTCTCTCCAGCACATTCTATTTGTATCACAGGTAAGGTTTAAGTCCTTTGAACTGCTAAATCTGATGCTGCTTGTTTTATGAATATGCAGGAGGTAAGGTCCAAGGATGCCTTGTATGCCAAGCATTGATGTCCCTTCAAGAGCCTGTATGAAACAGAACACATGGATAGGGCCTTGAGGCAGTCTGCACTGGAGTTGTTATTTATGTCATTATTTCCTTTTTGTGAGGAACCTCTGTGGATGCTCCAGTTGCTGGATGTGCCCTGTCAGGTACAATCCAAAAAGTGTGGTATACTTAATGATAAGTCTGATGAATGTAAAATAAGGTGAAACATCAACTCTTAGGGGTGTGTTATCAATATGTTAGCTGTCAGAGGTGGCCAGCTTTCTAATGGATACTATTAGACATTTCTTGGCATTTAGTTTTAATCCATGGCTCTAACATCAGTTATTTTTATGTGTAAGTCCTTCTTGGAGGACATTAGTGTTGGTGGGGTGGGGGGGTCTAGGACTGCTCATAATTTGCAATCATCTGCAACTTTGGTTAGCCTGAATCCCTTGACTTTTGAGAAGTAGCCGTCAAAAAGGTGTGGTCCCTGGACCGATCCCTGAGGAACTCCACTTGTGACTGGACTCTTTATAAAGGTGGACTCCCCGGTTCTAATTTTTTGAGTCCTGTTTGTGAACCAGTTGGCTATCCACTGGGTGACATAAGGGTTTATACCTAACTTTTTGAGTTTGTCTACAATGCCCAAGTGGGGCATTGTGTCAAATGCCTCGGCCAGTGCAGTGTGAACCATTTTGCCCTTGTGCATTGCTTTGGTGACCTTCTCAAAGAAGTCCAACAGGTTTAGCAGGCTTGACCTGCCCTTGGTGAAACCAAACTGGGTTGGGTCCAGTGTCTGGAGGTTTGCTATGTCACTACTGATTATTTCCATGATAAGTCTCCATGGCTTTGCATATGAGACTAGTGTGGCTTATAGGTCTGTCGTTTGTAGTGACATAGATGTCTTATACTTGTGGAAAAGTGACAGTGGTTGCCATTTGCCATTTGTGAGTGATGAAGCCTGTTTGGAGGCCATGGCTAAATAGAGATTTCAAAAGGCCAGAGAGGTCAAGTTTTATGCTATTTAGGAGGCAACCTGAGATATTGTTAGTATCCATCTGAAACAAATGACCACTGAAATATTCACCGTTTTATTACTGGTCCCATTAATGTTGTAACTAAAGGTAACAGAATGATGGGCTACCTTCAGGTTATGGTGATAAAGGTAAGTTTTGTTTTTAAGTAACATATTCTGATTTTATTATTTCATTGGCAGTAAACCTCTGTACATTCAACTCCTAGTTCTCTGTGTCATTGTTTTATATGCAAAGGTAGCATTAATAGAAAGTGGGTAGGAATACTTCTTTCCTTTAAGATGTATAGCTGAAGTCCTTTTCATTTTAAAATGATAACCATTTGACCAGGCATACAGCTGAGCTAAACAAGGGTTCAGATTTTGTCATTCCTGGCTTGACAAACTTGATGCACCATACTAAATTCAAGCTACTTACACATTTCATAAAAAACGTAAAATGAAATGTTCATAGTTTTAATCCTAACTGACTAAACAGTTCCTGAAGAAAGAAAAGTACTTTAATTAGCACTGTTTTTTATTTTATTTTTTATCTTAATTTATTTTGCTTTTCATTGCTGGGTTTAGTCAAAAAATCCTTTTTTAGTGGAGGCCTGGTTAGAAAAGCTCCACCATATTACAAACATTTTTAAAAAGAAATTCAGAAATATACAGGAAGGGGCAATAAATAATATATATTAACACTTACACATCCATTTGCTAATCTGAATACATTCATATAAAATAATAGATACAGTATAAAGGACACATGCATTAGTAGATATTGAACACTGAGCATGTGAAGAGGTGTATTAGTGGGTTTGTCAGATAGATAATAGATCATATGATCAGCGCTTAGAAATTCAAAGAGATGGCAGTAAAGAAAGGAGCCAGGGAGGGCAGACAATCTTATTATTGTCATTAAAAGATGGGGTATAAAGCAGGTTAATAGATAATCATATATGGGCTATCATAAGATTATGTTACAAATATAAAGGTGGGGGGGAGCAGTGTCACACAACCGTGTATATGGCTGGGAGATACTAGTAAAGTTATTTAGCTACTGGCAAAGACTGGTTGTAGGACATAGGATTCTGAATGAAGACAAAAGAACTGACAATATGGCAAGCTGAAGATAAGAGTGACATTTAACCTGGATATAAACATTAGCCGATCCATTGATTTGATAAGGCAAAGTTTTAGTTGTGTTTTAAATGAGTTTGCATTATGAATGGATTTTGGTTGCAGTGAGATGTGGTTCCATATTTTAGCTACATCATTTGAACATAGGGAGTCACCTGCAGAATTAGATGATTTTGTTACAGTGACTAGGGATTTTTATGTAGAGCATGAAATTCTGTTGGGGGAGTAGTGTTGTATAATGCTGTTAAGAGCTAGGCGATCTTCTGGCTTGTAGAGAAGACTGTGTATTCTAGTTAACTGAGAAAGACTTAGGTGATGTGGTAGTTCTAATCTGTTTGATTCTGTGGTCCCATTATCTATACTTATATCTGTATCTATATCTATATCTATCTATCTATCTATCTATCTATCTGATAGATATAGATATATATACTATATTTATTCATTTATTTATATTTGCTTACAGTGATAGTGCACTGATCAATATAGACCAATTTCAGGCTCAGCCTAGATGAAATATGACAAATATCAAACATTTGTCACACATAAAGGCAGAAATGTAAGCAATAACAGAGCAGTTCAGAGTAGGTATATAGAAACCATGTATATGTACATTATTGTTAACAAATAGAGTATCCCTCCATCCAATCCATCCATCCATCCATCCATAACCCCTTTTTCCCATTTGTGCACATGGTTTTGGGGTGTCACTTCAATATTGACAATCATCTATAACCAATATTCATACTACTGGGTAGCAAGCATAGTATAATGTAGAATATTTATATTAGTTTTGAAACTGGATTAACCTTCAGTAACTGTGAGAGGAGAAGAGAAGTGGGAAGGAGACAGGATAGTGCATTAGGTGACATGTCCTGTGCTGAAGCAGGAGCACTTAGCTTGGATGAGGAATTGCTTTTTGAGCTGTATTCTGAATTTGTAGAGTAAGTATTGATTTCCTTTAGGTCGATATGGAGAACTTGCCAAATATTAGGTGCCTACAAGGAGAATGCATGTGCAATGCTATAGACTTTGTTTCTAGGGGTAATAAGAATTGTTGTGGCTTGGGAGTAGTGTCTCAGGGTGTATGAGGAAGGGTTTTTCATGAAGTAGAGTTGAGATCCTAACAGTAGGTCAGGTCTTTGTTTTATGGGTAGCAATTTGCCTTTTTCTAGGGTGATACAGTGATGCTCATGAAGAGGTAAGTTTGTAATTGGCAGATGCTTTTGGAGGTTGTCTGGAGAGTAGAGCTATTTGTCTTGGCAGTGGAAGTGAAACTGGGTAGTTCTTATATTAGGCCGAGAGAATAGAACTCCTTCACCAATGGCTGCTCTAGCTAGGTGAGTCAGAATATGGGAGATCTTTTTTTTTGCCCAGAAGGGAGCATACTTTTGCTCTTACTCTGTCTTTGTAGAAATAGAAGATTAGAGATTGAGCAGTCTATAATCTTAGATATTTGAAGGTGGTTTCAGTGGTATTGTTGTGCAAGTCGAAGATAGTCAAAGAGTCAGGTGATTGGCAAATCTTCCTTGGAATTCCAAAAAACATAGTTTTGATCACACAGTAGTAAAGATTACTAAGTAAAACAATTATACCTTCATCTAGACATTTCTTAAAGGTATAGATAATCCAAGCATTTACAACAGAGTTAAAGCCAATACTCTGTGATCAATAAAAGCCAATATTTTCTTCTTAGAAGTATTAGAAGTAGGAAAGAATGAATATCATCCCTAAAAAATATAGGTTTATATCCTTGCGAATGCATTTGACAAACTGATGAAAACTGAAATTGATTTCATTGACTTGTTTTTTTAACATCTGTGACTGAGGTAGTTCTTCCAACCACCGAGGTCAGCACTGAAAATAGGTCATGGGCCTTGTGAATCATACTTGGCCAATAAATCTTAAGTATAACACTGAGGACAAACCATGCAACATCATACGCTTATGCATTCAACAGCTGTTTGTGCATGAAACAAAATGACTGATGCAAAGAGAAGGCCCCTGGGTGTTGGCCTATCAAGTTAAAAAAAAGTCTGGCATGCTCAAAGCATTTTTAAACAACATAGTTCACTACTGTGAGAAAGTTAAGAAAATAAAGTATTATACTAGTAGTTTATTCTCAGCAGGGAAACGAAACAGTCAGAAGATTTAATAGCAGATAATGATAATAAATGATCGACTGTGCCATAAAGAGATATTCATAGAAATTTTGACTGTTTTATGAGGACAGCAAAACATTTCAAGCAATAAACATTTGCACTGAGGATAATTTAAAGGTTAAAAACAAGCCATATTCAGTGTTTTCTTACTCTTGCATAGCTCAAGGACTTGGGAAGTCTTCCATTTTTTATAAACTCTAGTTAACTGTGATCTCACCACAACATTAGACTTTCAACAAAGACTACCACTGCAGATGTTACATGTAAGAACAGATGATTCATTTAGTCACAACAAAGACTACCACTGCAGAGGTTACATGTAAGAACAGATGATTCATTTAGTCACAACAGACTACTACTGCAGATGTTACATGTAAGAACAGATGATTCATTTAGTCACAACAAAGACTACCACTGCAGATGTTACATGTAAGAACAGATGATTCATTTAGTCACAACAAAGACTACCACTGCAGAGGTTACACGTAAGAGCACACACACACACACACACACACACACACACACACACACACACACACACACACACACACACACACACACACACACACCAAATCTGAGATCACCATAACTCAGAAAATATGGCATATTCCAAGAAATAGCATTTAGGACTTGGTATATACAAGTGCAATCTTTTGGCCACAAGGACATATTCAGTCTTCATATTTCAGAACTCACTATAGCAGGTCCCAAATGACTAGCAGCCATATGATCTCTAGCAACACACGTTGGTCTATTAATGTAAGTTTCTTCATGGTGTTTGAGGAATAGTGTAGGTTGAAGCCAAAGGTACAGTTAATTAATATGTATCGAATGATGTGGTGAATGGGATGCCTTGGAAATTTAAATCCATATTCTGTAGTTATTTTGGGGCTTCAAAGATCATTTGGGCTGTTTTTTGGCATTAAATGTAATCCTTTTCCATTGAACATATTCCCAAAGTTTTCTGAACTTAGTTTGTAATTTGTTAGTACAAATGTTCCTGACTTTCATGTTTTTATAACCAAGTCATGTGCACAAATGTTTATATTGGGTAGAAATAGATCACGTGTGAAGTTATTCATGGAAGAGATAAAGGAATCAAACCAGGCACTGAGCCCTATAGGACTCTTGTTTTGAATGTACAGTTTCTGAATGATTGTTGTCTGAAATAACTCTAAAAGTCCTATCAGACAGGCAAATTTGGATCTAACTACAGAGCCCTATCACTAACCTCCATTGTTTTCACTTTAACAAATAACATCTGTTAATCATTATATTTGAAGGCTCACCTCATATTTATGAAAAAAATAGTAAGGATCGCTTTTCTATAGTAGAGAAACTGTTACCTATGGTTCAGCAGATACAGATTAAGGGCTTTGCTATTCTTACTGATTATTTGATCTTGTGAGATTATGCTGTGCATGTTGGCATGTTCCAGGCTTGGGTTATAAGCAAACATTAGGCAACCTTTTATAAATGAGTTAACATTAGAAAAAACAGGTCAAGTCCCATAGGTCAGGAACGGGGAAGCTGAGACCCTGGATAAGGACACTGATAAAGTACGTTTAAATAGTAGGGGAAATATGCTGGAGGTAATAGATAAATAATAGACACGGGCAAGTGGACATGAGATGACAAGATCTGTCATTTTCAAAAATGTTTGGTGACTTCTAAAAGCTTCCACTCAGTACCCATTTTGTGTTTTACATAACAACTTTATGAATGTTTTGGTCATGACTTACTGTACCCTGCCCTATTAGAGATGCTCTATATCCATAAGTCTGACTCCTCACTCACTACCAGCTCAAAAGGCCTAAATCTAATATGTGACTTCAACAAAACCTGCTAGAGAGATAGGTTTGTCTCTCAGATATTGCCCCATCTCTGGAATAGAGTTCTCATACATGTCAAGCAGAGCACCTCACCGACCCTCTTCAAGCACAACCTTGATAAGTGGATGGGAAACCACAAATTTGTTCCAGGGGTTCCACCTGTGTCCCTCATTGACAGGGGTGACAGGTGCGGACTGAGGTTTCTTTTTGGAGATAAACTCTTTGCTAGGCTTGTAAGATAAACTCTTTGCTAGGCTTGTAAGGCCTCCAGGGATATTAGCCTAGTAACCGCCTATGATCCTATGATAATTAAAGAGATCCCTCAGATGAAGGGGGGTTGAGATTGAAAAATCAAGGATGTCTGCTGAAGAGAAGAAGAGGACACCTTCTAAGTTTTTGGCTTCAATCTTATTAATGTAATCATTATCAGGTGCTAGGTTGCTAGATGGGCAGCGATTAGTTGTGTGAACACTTTGATATCCTCCTAAGGAGTTTCAGTTATCAGGAAAAAATAGTAATAGTAATTTTTTCATACAATATGAAGTCTTTGCTGCATTAGTGGTATTGTAGAAGTTCTGTGTGAGTATAACACTTATTGCCACAGTGTCTTCTAATATTATAGGAAGCAATTTGCATAAAATGTGATCAAAATGCTTAAAATGATTAAGAGCTCTGACAAGATTAGATTCAGTATACACTGATTTGCATTCTGTGTTGTCTAACTCCAAAAGAAGTAAAGTTTCCATCTTTTCTGGAACTTACCTTCCTTACGTGAAGATCACCATCTACAAAAACACTTGCAAGTGTATGCTTTGTGCTTGACGACATTTATAGCCAGATATTTAGAAAAAAATATATAAAGCAAATGGTTTGAGTAGTAGAGCATATCAAGTTGATCAGAAACCTAAAATTTATGTATTTCACTTGGGATATTCATTATAAAAATGTGGTGCTAAATATATATATATATATATATATATATATATATATATATATATATGCAATTTAAGAATGAAGTGGAAATAAACAAGTTCACAGCTGACATCTATAACTGCAGTTAATGCCACACTGAAGAGACAGATTGATAACCTCTTATTACTACTGGCACTACAAAACTACAAGAAAAAGGACTGATGTGTAGCATTCCTAATGAAAGCAATTTAAGGCTAAAGTAACACAAAGTGGTATGTGACATTTACCAATGTGAGTGGAGTATAGGACTGAAAAGAAAGAACTGACGCCTTCAGTTTGAAACACATATAAAGCTGAGCAAAAAATAAAAACAGTTTGACATTTCACATTCATTTCTATTACAAATAAATGAAAGTACTAATTTAATACAGTTAAAATTCTGAATTCATTTCTATTTAACTATCTCAGATTATGTATGCACTTGCAACTTTATTCTCGGGCTGCAAGTTTTCTTTAACTGATCAGTATAGCCCCATGTAAATGTACTTCATACATAATAGTTAACTGTGTTGGCCTCAACACTGCTTTCTCTGAACTTTTCTCTGTATGCTCCGCATTCTGTTTTTAATATATAAAATAAAAATGCTGGCTAAAACCCCAAAACTGTTCAGAAGAAATCAAAGGGTATTTTTGGCCTCAGATTGCTGCCAAAAGGATCCTCTTCTCAGTATAAAAAGGCAGTTACAACATCGCCTTCAAATCAGATAAACATTCAATGTAGTTTGGTACAAATCAGCTTCCATGTGAGATTTTGTGAATACGGTGCAGTGTGATAATGTCAACCCTGCAGTGATCTAAGGTTGTCTGAACAACTAGACTGTCAGTGATTTGCCTTGTGTTCTAAACATTAGCCTGACTGGGAATGTAGCAGTGTTGCCTATCATGTTATCGAACCATATATCCCTCTGTACCCACGTGTTGGTGAACAATGCTCTGGCTAGTTTGCTAAGTTTCTACTAAATTTCTGAATTATTTATTTATTTATTTTACATTTGTTGACCGGGAAAGTCCGACTAGGTTCCACAGATCCTGTTTTCAGCGGAGGCCCGGGGAGAAATGCTCCAGACGCATGTCTTTAGAATGTGTGAGGAAACCGGAGTACCCGGAGGAAACCCACGCGAACGCAGGGAGAACATGCAAACTCCACACAGAAGGCACCCTGGCCGAGAATCGAACCAGAGAACCTCTTGCTGTGAGGCGACAGCATTAACCGCTGCACCACTGCGCCGCCCTATGTATATTATACACTCAGAAATATTGTTATTCAATGCCATCAACACACTCTTATCTCGTCTAATGCTTATTATGAATCGAGGACAAGTCTGTGATATATTTGAATACTGTTTCTCTTTATTTGCATTTTTATAACCTCACACGGTTTATTCTTCAGTCGTAACTGAACTGCTTACACAGAGCAGTGTCTGATGAGGTATCAAAAACAAACATTTTCATAGTTTTACTACAATGTAAACAATTTTATGCCTAGTGTATATTATAGCAATAACTCATGCCTGGGTGTGGGTAATGCTGTATTTACCCACAGTTGGTGTGGTTTGGTCACGAGGGCGAAGCCCAAGTGGCCAAACAAAGCCAACCGTGGGTAAATCCAGCATTACCCACACCCAGAAGTGGGTTATTGTTTATAATGACATTATTTAAGAAAAAAAATAATTACTTTTCTTAAATAATGGCATTGTATAATGCCTCCTTGCTGCTCTTCTGCAGCTGTCTGGGTATTCTGCGGCAGTTCTGATATACTGTGCATGCGTATGCCTACGCAGTACATCAGAGCTGTGGGCAAAAGCTACGGAGAAAGCAAGATCTCTATTGCTTTTTACAGCCTGTCTCGCTATGTTAAATGGGTTTAACATAGCGAGACAGCTTTTAAAAAAAGCAACAGAGAATCTCTGTTGCTTTTTATAGCCTGTCTCGCTATGTTAAACCCATTTAACATAGCAAGACAGTTTTGAAAAAAGCAATGGAGAAAGCAAGATCTCCATTGCTTTTTAAACTGTCTCGCTATGTTAAATGGGTTTAACATAATGAGACAACTTTAAAAAAAGCAACGGAGATGCTACGTTGCTTTTTTTAAAAGCTGTCTCGCTATGTTAAACTCGTTTAACATGGTGAGACAGGTTGTAACAAGCAACAGAGATCTTGCTTTCTCCATTACTGTAAAAAAAAAAAAAAAAAGAGTTATACTGATGGAAAAAGTCCGGGCGACAAGACCTTTTTCCATTACTATAACTCTGATTTACAACATGCACGCTGACCAATCAGCGTGCACGTTATGGAATATTAATGGGGGGGTCATTGTATAGTATAGCAATAACCCACGCCTGGGTATGGGTAATACTGGATTTACCCACGGTTGGCGTGGTTTGGTCAAGAGGGTGAAGCCCGAGTGGCCAAACAAAGCCAACCGTGGGTAAATCCAGCATTACCCACACCCAGAAGTGGGTTATTGCTATTATACAATGACATTATTTAAGAAAAAAAATAATTACTTTTCTTAAATAATGGCATTGTATAATGCCTCCTTGCTGCCCTTCCGCAGCTGTCTGGTATTCTGTGGCAGTTCTGAAATATTAAGAAGCCAAGAAAGCTTGCTCATGAGATGACTAGAACGCACATAAGTATTAAATAACAGGAAAACATTTGTGGAGTTTCATTGAAACCTTTCACAACTGTTAGAAAGTCATAGTTTCTTTTTACCTTATACAGGTCTCTCTGTACCTTTTGGCAGAAGAGGATAATAGTGATAGCAAATGTGTATTATTTGTAAAAGATTAGCATAGCATTGTCTACCTGAATATGTTGTAAATCAAACAATCAGAACACACTGAAAACTGCTATTACAAAAGATTAACCTCACTTTTTTTTTTCAAATGGTCATAGTATGTCTAAATAAAACTTAAAGCATAGCAAAACAGCAATATTCATACTTGCCCTGCTTAACTATTTTAGTCTGATTGGAGACTGTACGTATCTAATGTGTTTGTAAGTCACCCAATGGATATATACAGAAGTATAGTGTTAGTGGGAAGCTGCTGCAGTAAGCACATCTGATAAATGCCTGTGTAGTTATATGATTATAAATTCTTTAATAATATTAATATGTTCCTTGCCCAGTGGGGGAATATATTTGTCTATGCTTTCACTGATATTTGACATTGATAACTGATTTAATCATTACTGGGATTGTGGAGTGAATGATGCAGAATAAGTATCTGAAAGTTTATGATCATTTAAGGAATGGCATGGACTCAGAGCATTGTGGCACGTAACTCTTGGAAAGGCTGCTGTGGGCAGTTCTAAATTCCTGCATGAACTTCTGCGATTTTAATTAGGCATGCAAAAGGTTGTGCACAGGTGGTACTGCCAATATCACATGTGGTCCCCATATTCTTTTTGTTTGTGGCCTTAGTTGGTGGGTTGAGTACAGGAAGTACAGTACAGAAATAGAAAGGGAACAATACCTTCAACAAGTTAAATAATTGATAATATGAATAGCTCCACACAATAATCCTTTTAATTAAGCGCTTTCGTCTCGTAGTAGAAACTTTCTACTACGAGATGAAAGCACTTAATTAAAAGGATTATTGTGTGTATTCAGTCTCCTATTGTTTTTTTGGTGTGGACTTGGAATTGTTACTTGATAATATGAATAGCTGCTAGACAGAAGGTACCATTTAGTGGTGATGGATAGGTAGGTGAGATGAGGAGCAAATCAAAGATGTAGTACTTGTCTATTCTCCCAGGAAGATGAAGGCAGACCTTTGGGGAAAAGCTTCATTTCATCCCCTCCCCAAGATCTCCAGTTCTTATACAAGTATTCGACTGATCTCTGGCCATAAAGATTTTCATCTGCGAAAACAAGCAATGCACAATGCCAGTATGTAAGTTTTAGTGCAGACAAAAAAAAAATAAAGCTGGCTTCACAATGGGAAATGACAATTGTCATACTCCGTGTATCGTTGAGAAATATTTGTGTTGTAAGTATGGGATAGAAAACAAAATTGCATAATTTAATGAGAGTGCATTCATTATATTCATAATATTAATTTATATTGTTTTGTCCTTTGTTGTAGTTTCTAGGTTCATAGGTAAAAACTAGGCTAGGAATCTGCAGACTGCCACACAACTAGCCAATATCCAGAGGTCCGAATCAAACCATGTTTCTTATATGTGGGATGTTAAGATCTTAACCATTATGCCAACCCTCCCACCCAAAGGTGAGGAGTCAAGCACTGTACCTTGTGTCTGTGCAAACACCTGAACCATTATACCAAACCCCAACCAATGTTAATGCCCACTTCTTGTGCATCTACCTATATGTGTGTATTTTATAATATGTTCTTGTCTTAGTCAGGAGGCATTCTTCCCCTGCAAATGATGTCCATCTGTGAATTGAAAAAATAATGTCTTGGACACCTTTGTAAAAACTGACAGCTGCCTCAGAATCTGAAAAAAATATTAGGATCTATTTGAGGATTATTTATTTATTTTTATTTTAGTCACGGCTTCTGCTTTAGTTCTTCATTTTGTTTTGGCTACCAGGTTTGAGGACTTATTGATAGATCCATTTCAGCAATGAGCTGTGCCACAAGTGCACAAGCCTACACAGTTACCATTAAGAGAAGAACAGATCGTTAAAGTAAAATAGAACAATCTGTTTAGACATATATACATTTACAGTCGACACACAGATCTAATGACTTTCACTTAAGATGATATTTAGTTTGAGACAGTACAGAAAATATACGATATGAACATGGAGTGATATGACAGGAAAGATGTGACAGCTGGGGTAACCTGATTGTCCTACATGCAAGAGTTCAAACTAAGTGCATGAGTTTAAAGTAATTTGCATTTTCAGATAGTAGGAGGAAGAATTCATTCATTCATGATTCCTTTTCTGGTATCGTTTGTCCTGTTCAGGGTCATAGGGAACCCAGGGCCTAGCAAAGCACAGCACTGAAAAGCCATAAAATACTAAGTACCAGATTTTTACAGGACTAACAAACTGACAGACATACAAACTACCATGCTCACATGCATACTACATGTATATCTACAGGCAATTTATATGTTCACTGAGTTATCCATCAGCATGTCTTGTGTTCATGGAAGAAAACTGGATACCCCAGTAAAAAACAACCTCAAGGTCACAGAATGGGCATGCCAATTCCACAGAGAACACCACAAGTGGTGCAGTAGGGAAGACAACAGGAGAACCAAATACTGTGAAACAACACAGTGATAGGACACATTAATTTATTCTTTCTTTCTCTCTGTTATTCTTTGTTTCCTTCTTTCCATCTTTATTCACTTCTATCATTCTTTCTTTCCTCTTTTTTCTTGTCGATTTTTTAATTTAGCAGAATATACTTGAGGTGTCGGTTACACAGATTGTTTTAAAGGTTTGGCACTCCACTGAACTGCCTAGTTGCCAGTCTTCTATATTCTAACTTGGAGCACTGAAACAGTAAGACTGAGCATCACTGGGGTCTTAAGTAATGTGTGTGTGTGTGTGTGTGTGTGTGTGTGTGTGTGTGTGTGTGTGTGTGTGTGTGTGTGTGTGTGTGTGTGTGTGTCTGTGTACGAGGGGGGTCATTGATGGTGGAAAGACAGCCAGGTTTACTTCTTTAAAAGAAATACTTATTCTTCTCTTATTTTTCTTTTGAATTACTGAATAAGTCAGTCTACAGCTGGCTATTTAGTTTCCAACTTACAACACATGAATGTGTGCATTTCAGTTGTTTATTTCTTTATGTTAAACAACTAGTAAGCCAAATACTACAGAATAGAAAGCTAGGCTTCCTGCTGAAATGGTATCAGGTATATCACTTTTGTAGAGTGTTTTGCACTGACAATTCTCCAGTATATTGAAAAGGTTCACTCTCCACTCACGGAACATCTTATTAGGATACTTAGCTTAAGCAAAAGCTGTCTTGTGCTTGAGTTCTTTGCCATTTTTCCATGAAACCGTAATGTGAAAAAATAACCAACTTTATTGCAGTAACATTTGAGGTATGTAAAAAGAAAGAAAATGAAAACTGTCAAGACCATTTGGTAAAACTACTTTATTCAAGATTATAAAATTCACATATACAAAAACATTTCTAATGTGCATATTTAAATATAAAACTCACATATGCAAGTTAACAGAGTTATTTGATTGGAACATTAAATATAACCATAATTGCCATGCCAGTTAAACAAAATTGACTCCCATTTTCTGTGTAAATTAAGGTGCCAGGTTTTATTATTTTTTCCCTCAAATTTTTCTGGCAACATTACTGTACCCTAAATTGTTTTCAGTTGTTTTAATTTCCCCAAAACCAAAATATAATAGGCCTGATTACAACCACTGTGGTCCATTATTGTACTTGTTCATAGGTTCATAGATTAGTACTAGGCTAACTACCTTTGTGGGCCATTTTAAGCCTAGCCAATTACCCTATATGAGAATCAAACCCGGCACCTTGTGTCTGTAAGGTAAACACCTTAACCATTATACCAACCTCCCACCCCAAATAAACATCCCTTGCAGGTTTTGAACCCTGGACCTTGCATACCATAGTCACAGCAATTTACCATAAGCCATCTGAGATGTAAATAAACAGCCCTTGCTGGTTTTGAACCCGGGACCCCGCACACCATAGTCACAGCAATTTACCAGTAAGCCATCCAACATGGATTGTTTGACAGATTTGTCTTTATACTTCTCAAAGGTTCATGTACATGATTTCTTTACTGCCCCAGAGGCTTATCTACATACTCTGCCATTATAATTACAAGATGCTGCTGGAGTTAAAGTCCTCAATATCATACTAATTATCACAATTATGCTTCTAAGGTGCTTGACCTCTTTTATCATACTACACACTGAGCAGTCCCAGTATTTGAAATTTCCTGTATTTTTTGTTTATTTTTAAATTATTTTATTTTTAATTTATTCTAATTATTTTAGCATTGCCATTCTTTATACTTATTATTTCTAGTCATTTTACCTGGTATCGTGTTTATTTTTTTCCCTTTCTAGACTCAAATCTAGAATATTTCCTTAACACTGAAAGAACTGATTGCTGAAGTTTTATCATGTTCAAAAATATATGTATTATTATACTTAGATCTATATTTAATATATCTGCATGTTAAGAGACACTTCTTATATGTTTTGTCTTTAGTGTCACATGCTTATAAAGGTAGATTATTAGCAACATCACTAGGACATACCATCTTATTACGGGCAACCAACAATTCTAAGGTCAAAGTGCTCACAGCCAAGAAGACTTGCCCCAGGATTCAATAAACTCCATGTAGGCTCCGTGTAGACCCTACACAGAATGCATTCATGTACACTGCCACAATGTGCTTTCAGCAAAGTGCAATTCATATTAATGATGCACAGTGCATCTAAGTGAGATTTTGTGGTGTGTTCCAGTAGTGTTGGTCATGAAACCTTGTAGAACAACATGAATATTGAATCTGTGTACAGGAGAGCACGTACAGTCTGCCCCCATACCTCTCAGTCTCTTAGATCAAGAAATCCATACAAAGCAAGTAAATGAAGTGGGGCAAATGCTGTAAAATAGGGACATAGGGACATATTCCTCCTCTAAATTAGAAAGTTGACAGAAAAAAAGTTTATGCATTAGTATGCATGTTCTGAAGAATATGAAGTACAAAATGTCTGTCATTATAGAGCGACTTCCCTTAAAAATTATTTAAAAAAATGTCATGAGGAACACAGCAAAAAGATCAGCCAAAACTCTGGATATCCTGTACAAATCTGTACAGTTGACAGTTATGTCTACCCCACACAGAAATGTACACTAATCACTGTTAGATATGCAGATCAGTCCCGTCAATATGTTAGTGCAATCCATGTGTATAAAACCATGAGTAATGTAGTGGAAAAATGCCAGATCTAGTTATATTTGTATACTTAGGCTTTTCTCTTTTATTTTTTCTTTATGCCATATTTGCTCTATGAACCGCTTAGCACAAACAGTGTAAGCTATGCACAATTGGACCACCCATGTAATAGACATGAGCCAGACATCCAAAAATAGAAACTGGATGCTTTCAATTGATATTGCTGAGCAATGCTGTGTGTCACGCAAACCAGTAAGCAGGGCTATGCTACTCACATACCAGCAAGATATTGCCAAATACTAAAATAGGTGACTTCATGTAACTGATCTGGTGGCAACGTGTTGAGTGCACTACATGGTCATGGATTCTATTCCAGCATATGCAAACTTTTTTATGCTACTGACATTGTATCTTATTGAAAGAAAATGGCACTCTAATGAAATAATCAAAAAATTGCATTGGTTGAATATATTTTGTCTGATACATTAAAAAAAGGTGCATGCAGCTAAGCATCATACAAACCAATGCACTTGGTTTACCATGCTTGCATGATGGTAAGTGGCACACAGTTTTTTCAAATGTATCAAATTCAGACAGCGTGCACTCTCAGTAAACATAATTGGCAAGAAAACATGATATTTAAAGGTGAATCGGTGGGAAGTGCACTTTTTCTAGACATTTGAGCTTGATTTTGTGCCTCTATGTCAGGTGATGAAGAAGGCATACATTTCAGATCACAGCACTGGAGTGTCCAGGAGTCTAGGGTCTTTATTGGGCTCTTGGTTAAGGATCATGGGCCTTGCCAGATGCAGGAAAACTATACAGGCTCGTAATATAAATCTGAAACTTGGACTAGTTTAGCAAAGGCCCTGTCCAGTGCAACTGGTATCACATGGACTGGGGAACAATGTCATCACCATTTTAATGACCTCCAACAGAAGAAACTGGATACCCTTGATCTTTGGTTTAGGAAGTGTCAGGCAGGCACCATCCCAGAGATGTGTAAGTACGAATTTAATTTAGTACGCATAAATATTCAAGATGAATATGGTATAAACTGGTATTTATGATATTTTCTTCTTTTGTACTCTTTCCACAGCTGCAGAAGAGAGGGTCTCAAATGTGAGGTCCCATGCCCAGTGACTGGCCGGGATATGACAACCATATCATATGGAAGCATAATTATATAAAGTACTGTTATTTTAGCCTTAACAGTTAAAGACAGATTTGTTATTATATATGCAGTTTTATGAAATTGGAAGTGCATGTAAAAGGAAGCATGCATGCATTACCCAGTATCATACCTTTCAACTGCAGTTATTTTTGTTGAATATCCATATTTATGAATCACTGTTTTGGTCTGTTTATTGTAAGATTTATGGTTGAATATGTTCCTAGTTATGGGTCATTTTACTCCCATTATTTTATGATCTGTCAAGATATCCTGCTCTAAAAGCTTGAGAGGTATGGTCTGCAACTGAAAGTAACAGTTGCACATTCTCAGATAACAGTGAACTTGAACCTATAAAGTGTAAGAGGAAAGAATGTTTGCATTATATTTTATTTTAAAGGAAAAGTACAGTATAACAGTAGTCACTGCTTGTGGGTTCAAATACCGCACTCTCCAAATATAAAACTCAGCTGTTTACAGTACTGTTTTGGCTTGTCATCAATAAAAATTACAGTACTGATACATAATCTTCATTACAGCATTTGAAGTATAGAAGTCTATACCTGTGGCTTGAATAGCCTGCTGTGAAGTGTAATCACTGTACATGGAACATGCAAATCTTCAATATATCCAGCCATGAATGCTTGCTGGATTCAATATGATCTGAACTATAGTGTATATTTGTTAGGAACAGAGTAGTATTCAAAGTAATGAGGACATTTCTTAGCAATTGGTATTGTTAAAAGTAAAATGTAACAGAACAGAATAAATGACTTGTAGAAAACTCTGTACTTTATCTGTGAAGTTGCTAATGTTCTCCTTTTTTCTCTCACTCCCACCCCTTTTCTTATTTTTTATTTTTATGGATTTATTACTTTGTATTTATTATTATTATTATTATTATTATTATTATTATTATCATTATTATTTATAATTATTGTATTTTTTACTATTATATTATTTTATTAATTATTATGTATTGTACATTATGTATAATTTTATATTGCTTTGTTGGTAAAATCTTTTTCATTGTTTATTGTTTATCACTGTGTTTCTAATTTTATTATATATTTTTATAATTGTTTTTAAGTTTTATTATTTTAATTGATTTGAGTTAATGTTGTATTTTATTATTGTTTTTAATTTTATTTATGTTATTACTACAGCACAGCAGGGTAGGCTGGTTTTTCATGATCCACCTATACTAGCTCCACCGGCTGAAGCAGCAATGCCCAGCACTTCTGGGCTGCATCCTGGCAGCACCCCCCATGTTGCCCCTGCCCTACCTGGACCCTCAAGTAGTGCTGCCCCAGTGGATAAGTCTGTTGTCCCCTCTGAGAGCAGAGGGAGAGGGTGTGCATACATCATCCGAGTGGAATTTACAGCATAGGATTGTGGACCAGACTGTGAGCACACACCTATGACAGATGGATAGCCTGCTTTCTATCCTGTATGGCAATCTGGCCATAAGCGCAGACCTCGTCCACTGCAGCCAGCAATGCTGTGATGGAACAGTGATGACAGTCCAAAGGGTGAGGACCAGAGTCACACTGTTACTATGCCTGACGTCCATGGGACCTCGAGCTCCCAACCCCCACCCCATCCATGGTGTTCACCCCTCTCATGTGTCCTTCAACAACTTTGTCTCTTGTCTTGCATGTCTTGCCTGTCAGCAAATGATTCCTCACCTTCCCAAATTGCCTGCCCCAGACTTCCCTATGTCTCTTCCCCAACATTCTACTCTCTCCTTAAAAATAAATAAATAAATAAAATAAAATAAAAAGGGCACCTGTCCCCCCAAAAAAAATATTGTCCCATACATAGCTCTGCATTTCACGTGTCAACTTGGCACACTTAATTTCGTCCAATTGGCACCACAATGCAATTATGTTGTTTTCACCCCTCTTTCTGGAGGTGTCAGTCCATACTGAGCTAATAATCTGTACATGTTCTCATTTGTTATTATTGAAAAAAGGATAGCTACAGTTCTTGCACTCTTTCTGCTCATCCCTGTCTTACTTTCACTTTGTGTTTTCTCTCTGCTTGCTCTACTTTAATTGTTCAAAATCCTTATAAATATGCTGTGTGGCCATTCATGTTTAAGGACAGAGACCTATTAATGGTGATAACATGAAGGGGTTTCCTATCCACAGTATATTGGATATAGAGTAACCTCATATAGTTATCTTCTCCAACCAGTCCTGAGGTGCTCTTACCTTCAATGTAAATAGATACAACACCTCCTATGGTTCTCGCAACTTCCATTTGTTGTCTGGATGTTTGGAAGGCACTGAAGAAGCCTTGCAAGGCCAGAGTACTTCCTACAGCATTGAACCAGGTTTCTGTGGCTGTACATACATCAACATTTTCACTGCAAAGAGCGCTTATAGAGAGTTCAGTTTAAGATGTGAACTCCTAGTGTTTAGCAGCATGACCCTTACTTTGTTGGAGTTGTATAATTCTCACATTGGCAATTCTGCATTTCTGACCTTGCCTAATAAAGGGATTATGGTGCAGTCAAGGGCCATATGTCTGGGAAATCAGGGTTTCCTATCCACCATTCCATCCTACACTAATAGGTACTATATCACCTTAGCATGACACCAAAAACAGGTAATTTCAGAAAATCTGTTGTACTTTATATAGTGGTATAATTCTAGCAAAGGTATAATGCTGCTCAAACATAGAGACATACCTTGCTGGGACACATATTTAGATAGCTCAATCATTATCATGTTCATATATTTTATATAGTTCATTAGCGGACCGGAGTTCCACTGTGGCGACCCCTAACCTGGAAAAGCCGAAAGACGCACACATACACACACACACACACACACACACACACACACACACACACACACACACACACACACACACACACACACACACACACACACACACACGCACACACGCACACACACACACACACACACACCTCATGTTTTGCATACAAACATGAAGTACGATGGATTAATAGTGGCACTTTTGGTTGAGAGACTTGATTGCATATGTAATTGATGACTACCTCTGACAGACAGCTGACACTAAACTTATCCTTGTTTAAGCTTGAGTGGGTCATCTGTACATCTCACTATACAGTCAATTATACTAAATGCCTTTGGAATATATGCCCATTGGCTTAAGCACTTCTATGGTGAGGCACTAGTGATAATATTTCTCATCTGTAATGTCTGTATTGGGTGTAGTGTTAAATGTAGCATGATTGTGTTTTGGATATGTCTGCTGTTTAGGTTAATTTCTGGAGAGTAACTCTACACATGATAGTTTGTGTTGGGTGAATATTATGATTAGGAGTTCAGGTGTGTGAGTGGACATCCTGTTTATTGTTGCTCTTCTGGAAGCATTAGGGCACTGATTCCAGATTCCTAATATAGGTGGATATCTTGAAAATTGTCTATCAGTGATGTAGGAGATGCAGGCTGCTCAGTGCATGAGGCATTATCTGCACTGAGTCTAGAAACTCATCTCAAATAGGCTATCAGGGGGACAGAGTGAAAATAATAAGTGATAATGGGACATTTGAACCTGGTATCTGCATACAGATTGCAAAAAGGAGGGGAGTATGTGATCTGACTTCTATTTTCAGGGGACTAGTCTATGGTGTGTATATTATGATGTCCTTCATGATGTGGATCTATACCTCTGTTACTGACAGATAAGTGGTTAAAATGCTGCTTGTTATATAACAGAATTCCTGACAGCTAGATCTGCTCTGCTACATAGCAGCAGCAGATTGTATTTGAAAAGAAGTGTTTTGACATTTCTGCATGTATATGGGCAAAGTGTTAGAGCCTCTGTACACAATCCAGAGCAGATTAAGTAATACATACGAACACTGTTAAAGCTCAAACTAAGTCCAGAAAAAAATCTTCAAATAGATACTCCTACTGAACACTCCTACCACAAGTGTACAGCTAGGGTTTCTTCTTCTTCTATTGACTACTACCATTAGGGGTCACCACAGCAGATCATATGCTTCCATTTCCACACATCCTCTGCATCATGCTGGGTCACACCAACCACCTCCATGTCCTCTGTCACAACATTGATAAACCTTATCTTCGGCCTTCTTATTTTTATTTTACCTGTCAGCTCCATCCTTAGCATCCTTCACCCAATATTTCCATCATCACTGCTCAGCACATTTCCAAATAAATGCAATTTTACAACTCTGGATTTGTCTCCAAACCATAAAACCTGAGTTGAAAGCCCTTATGGTTTATCCACCTTTTCTGATATTCCATGAGGACAGGGTGTCCTTGCATACTAATCCTTCTTTTATGCCCAAGGTGGTTAATGAGTTGTCACTTAATCAGTCTATTAATTTGCCTTCTTTTTTCCCCTCTTCACAATCTTCTTAGTCCTTTTGGCCACAGAAGCAGCTTTCCAGAACTGGGGTCATTCATCACAAAACCACCTGCATAACAATGTACACTGCTATCACACCATGCACTGTATATTGTACAAGTACTTCTCTGAATAATATTTGGACAAAGAGCAGTTCATAGACACAAAACCTGTCATAATTATGGTTGCAAATGTACATCTCTCTGTCTTACGTGTGTGTTTGTTGTTAATTTATCATTTACCTAGTACTTTATAATCAATTCTTTATAATTGTCCTGAAAATGTGAGGGGATAATAACTGTGACATATACATGCATATACAGTGGGTTTGTGTGTAGTACAGCTAGATTACTGTTACTGCAGTTACCAGGGGACAATTCTATTTTGTTGGGTGGGTAAACAAACTACAATTACTGTTAGAATACAAACAAGTCTGAAGTAAGAAACTGCAATGTTTAAACTCACTTTCTAACTTCTGTCTTGTCTGATGTACCAGTATTCTGCTGTGGTAGGACAGTGTGAATGTTTCATACCTGATGTATACTAATTACATATGGACACTTATTAGTAATATAAGTGTCTGCAGTCACATGTTAATGTAAGTTCTGTACAAAACCACCACTATATATTTGCGGGTCTATATTATTTCAAAGAAAGTTACATACATCAAATACCTTTTCATTGACCCCTTTTCAGTGAAAGCCAAACTCCAAGAATCATTAAATCAAAATTTGTCTCACAGTAACTTACCAATGGGCCAGCTTTGGGAATTTGCCCTTTTCCCCACTGTAGTGTGATCTTGGAGTTGCTATATTTAGTTGGGGAGGTGTGGGGGATGCAGCCCCACACCAGGGTGGGTTTTAAAATTTTCTGTTTTTATGCAATTATCGCTTTGGCCCACTGGTTGCTTACCATGGAAAAATTGTGATGTAATGATCATTCACAGAGTTTGACTTTTGCTGAAAAGGGATCAATGAAAAGGAATTCAATGTATTGAAATTTCGTTTAAATTATATAGACCCATATTTGCATAAGCAACAAGGTAATAGATACAAGAAAATGTCATAACCCTCTTGAAGAATACAGTCTAGGTTCAGGCCTTACCTTGCAAATGAGGTGGTTGACACAACTTTAGCTCAGGGCTGACTCTGTCTGATGAAAGTAGTACACAGCCAATACATGTATTGATACAGGTTGTGTGAGTTGTCTAGCATCAATTTTAATATATGTATGTGAGCAGGAGAAAGGTATTAGTCCCTAGGTCCCTATGTGGTCAGTGAATGTACTATGTGTTGTCTCTTATCCCAAGAAAAGGCATACTGAGTATGCCTACGTCTGCCTACAGGGACAGCAAATGGAGGTTCCTCCTCTAAGTTGTCCTCTGACTGTTGCAGTGGTGACCTATGCATTGGTGGGGGTATGTGTCTCCCTTTCCTTTCCTCGTCCTGATGCAGCTGTTTCCACAGGACCAGATTATGAAGCATAGCACATACTGTGAATATTTGTGTACATGTGTGTGGAATATACTGTAAGGCTCCACCGGATATATCTAGGCACTGGAACCACGACTTCAGAAGCCCAAACACATGTTCTTTGATGTTTTTAGTTTGTGCATGTGCCTCATTATGATGTTCTTCTGTGGGTGTGTGTACATTTCTGATGGGAGTCATCATCCATGGTTCTAGGGCATAGCCAACATCCCCCAGTAAATGGCCCTATGGGATGTCCCCCCTAGCAAACATTTGGTACAGCTGTGATGTGTGCCATATATGGGAGTCATGATAACTGCTAGTGTTGCCAGCACACCACATTCAAGATAATCCCCTGGGCAGTGCACACAACTTGGTAGCTGATGGAGTGTTATCCCTTATGGTTAATGTAGATTCTACCCTGCTCATCAGCTGGTGCCTTGATGTGTATGTCAGTGGAATCTATGGCAGCCAGTACTTCAGGGTAGTGTACTACATGATAGAAGTGTTACATATTGCTGGTCCTCTCCTCAGCAGTAAGGGGAAACTATATGTGTTTATTCCCAGACCCAAATAGCCCAGACTTAGATCTAGCTACACAGTTCAACTCCTTTTTCATTGACTCTATCACATCCTCTTTCACATGCCCCACCTCTACACCTAAATCATCCCTACCCTCTCCCACAAATAACCCTCCCCTTAATTCCTCTAGCTCCTCATTCTCTTCATCTCACTGTCCATCTTCCACCACATCCACTATTCAAAACCCCTCTTCACCCTCATCTTCCTCAAATCTTCTCTCTCCCCACTCTTCTCCATTCTCATTTAAACCTATACCCACTTCCACCATAAAAAACTTCTTCAGAAACTGAAGCCCTGCACCAAGATAATATCCTCCTACTTCCTAAGTATAGCCCAATTGCCTATCCCATTAGCATTCTAATTAACCACTCTATCCATGAATGCACAGTGCCCTCCATAAAGGAGGTAACAATTGTAACATCAACAACTTCCGCCTATTGCTATCTTGTCCCCTATATCCAAAATTCTAGAAAAGTGCATCCAGCTTCAACTCCTTCCACATCTGTTAGAAAATAACCTCTTAACCCCTACACAGCATGGATTCAGGCCTCATCATAGTACCATGACAGCCCTCCTGTCCTTTCTTGAGACTGTAAACAGAGCTCGCGATCACAGCCACATTGTCTCTACCCTATTACTTGACCTCTCCAAGGCCTTGACACTATCTCACATAGCCTACTCTTATCCAAACTGTCACAACTTAACCTTTCTCCCTCCTCCATAGATTGGTTTTCCAGCTATTTATCTAACAGACACCAAGCTGTAATTTGGAAGAAGGCCACTTCCTCATTCCTACTGGAGTTCCCCAAGGATCTATTCTTGGTCCCTCCTCTTTAATATATTCATCAATGATTTCCACAAATCTATTCCATTTGCTAATATCATCCAATACGCAGATGATTCTACCATTATCTGCTCTGCCACCTCTTCCTCTTCACTCCAAAACTCACACAAGAAGCTTTCTATTACTGAAGATTGGATGAAAACAAATCACTTAGCACTCAATGCCTCCAAAACAAAACTAATGGTATTTACCCTCCAAATCTACTTTCTTCGACACTAACTCATTCTCTATTACCAGCCAAGACAACTCACCCTTGAACTGGTAATTGAAGCTAAGCTACTAGGTGTTCTAATCGACAACCGGCTTAATTTCAACTCTCATCTTCAACTTAATATTAAAAACTCATCAAAAATCTTACTAGCTCCTCCAAAATCACTTTCTTATCCCCATTATTGTCTAACATTCAGATATCACTAAAACCAACTCTCCTCCTGTTATAACAAAATTGCCATAGATCCTCCACCCACCACTGTCTCTCTCATCTAATCATCTCATCTATATACAGCTGACCTTAGCTCATAAGCTCATTCTCAACCAAACAGAGTCTTAAGGTTCATAAACCATCTTATCCCCAGGTAAACACTTACTATCCTGTAACCTTTCCGTCTTTGGAACTCACTCCCACCATCCATTACCTCTAACCAATACATGTTCAAAATCTAATTTCCCAATGGGATTGCTCTTGCTCTCATAAATATATCACATCCTTCCACCAATATGCTTACAGGACCAACTTTTATCTAACAAAGCTTGTGTTCCTCTGTTTCCACCCTTTAAGGTACTTTATGTTCCTGCCATTAATCCTCTTTGTTTGTATTGTTCTGAATGTTTATGAACTGTGAATTTAAATGTTTTATCTACCACTTTTCTATAAATATTAGCAATCTTGTATGAACCTAATTCTGTGTGTGTTGGAGCTTTTCTCCCTATGACTATTATCTACCATTTTGTATAAATTTTTAGCAATCTTTGTATGTACCCAATTTTAGGACTCCATTGAAAACAGGTTCTTTGGGCCCAATGGACTATCCTGGTAAATCAACTGCAAATAAATAAATAAATAAATAAATAAATAAATAAAATTCACATGTATAAGCATAGCATCCAGGAACTGGTGTAGTATCCTGGATGCTAATGTCTGTGATAAACCCATCATGTCCCCAGATGGCCTTTGAAAAGTACCAGTGGCTAATATTCCAAGGGCTACATATACCTTAGTTTCCACTGGGATGCATTCCCCTTGGTTGGCTCTGGCTCTGAGTTGAGGCTGGCAGAGCTCACAGAGTTCTTGCAATGTGTCCTTCTCCACCCTATAGCTCTCTACAATCTCCAGCTCATGAAGATCCTGGAAGGTTACCCTGGGTCTGAACTCTCTTCTCCTACTTAGCCTATGCCTATTATCATGAACACCAGCAGCATTGACTTAAGCCTCTAGAACATACAAATGTAGAATAGCTGCAGCAGCCCCTAGCATTATCTCAGATAAAATGTCTAAGTCTCTACTTCAATGTTGTTGTATCAAAGGAAAATCAGAATGTAGGCTGCATGGATACTTTACACACAACGAGTAGGTCCATCATGTGAGATTGGCTAATTAATATGTATTTCACCTGCTTAGGTTATAGTTAACAGGATTTAAAACTCCTGCTTCAGTACACAGTAGTGAGCTATCCACACTGTCACTCAGCAGAGCACAACCATGCACAACTAAGGTAAGCCAAGTCAAAACGTTACATGTTTATTTCTGTTGTCATGATATGGAATACATATGGAATATAAAACATGTAGGAAATGCTATTTACTGCAAATTACACTTAACTTGCATAAGCTGCAATGTCAAAACAGTATAAGAAATGTTTACATACCCAGTACTAGAACCCATGCCAAACTACATTCCAGTCCAGTACTTAACACCTGTCCCCACAGCATTAATTACAGAATGTCCAGAAACGTAACTTTATAAGAATAGCGCAGCCATGCTTACTAGGCTTGTGTGATGCCCAGCAATGCTCAACAATTATTAACTGAATATATTCATTTTCTATTTTTGGATGCATACCCATGTCTGATACTTGGGTGGCCTACTCACTCAGACAAGCTATGCATTGCCAAAACCATTTGTGGTAAGTGGAGCACTGCACAAACATACGCAATACAAAAAAAAAAAAAAAAAGAAAGTGACCTGACACCCCACCCCCCCCCATGTTATCGACATTCATTGGAAACATAAACACAGTCTAGGAGCCAACATGAAGTGAAAATCCCTAAGCAGTTCCTGATTTTTGTGATTCAACTAATTCACTGTTTTTTTTACCTCATTTGCATAATAATCATCCAGCAGTCTGGATTCTACATGGTTAGTAGGCATGTAAGCAGGGCAAATGCACAGGAGCACAATGTTGTAAACACAAGGCAGGGTATTACTTTGCCTATATATGTCATACAGAACACATCATGTTTACAGTTACATTATAATACAATATTTCATCAAATTTAAATATTTTACAGGGCTGCATTATGTACATGTTTATGATTCAGTTGGGGGTGGGGGGGCAATGATGCATTTATGTCAGGACAGTTTAACTCACTTTATATTTTCAGAGACTGATTGTATTGCATCCACAGGATTTTCTTCCATTGTGAGACACACAGATGTGCCTGTCACCAGGCTGGATAAGGAGAAAGTCACGGTTAGTTGTTTGTCAGGTGCCAGAATCCACCATATCACACATGCACTCAAGTCTCTCAACAACAGGTACTGTTATGACTCTGTCATAGTCAATGTTGGCGTGAATGACTTGAGACATACTGACCTGGACATTAAGAGGAGAGATATGATTGAACTTGCTGAATGTGTCCCAGGCAAGTATGTCCCTAGCCTTAAGCAGAATTCTACCATCACCCAGAATGATACCTCAATACAAACAGAAAATGATTGACTTTAAAAATTGGCTTAGTTTCTGGTGTCAATCCAGGGGGATCCAGTACCTGACAACCTGGGAGGATATGATCGACAGACCACGATACTTACTAGCGATGGCCTGCATCTGTCTCATTTGGGCTTCAGGCTTCTGGCAAAGCCCCTTGCCTCCCCCATAGTGCCTTTTTTAGGAAAAGTCATGAGGTCAATACTACCAACATAAAAATTTCAACAAAATGCAAATTAAACATCATGCTGCTAAATGCTAGGAGTCTAAACATGAAACTCTACTCATTGCAAGCATTCTTAACCCTGGAAGATGCTGAGATTTGTGTAGTCACAGAAACCTGGTTCAAAGCTGCAGAGAGCACCCCGACCTTAACTGCGTATTCATCCTATCATACATTCAGACCCCAAACTGAGAGCAGCAAAGCAAAATGAGGTGGAGTTTCAATATATATTAAAGACACACACACCTACAGGCTGGTCAAACAGTATGATGCACAGGAGACACTCCAGGTGCAGGTAGCCATTGACAAGACCCTATTCAAATTATAGCTAGCTACAGGCCCCCAAATTTGACTCAAGATGCCCACTCCGGCTATCTGAACCTCTTCAAATCTATCAAGATTCAACCCTTTACCCTGATTCTGGGTGACTTTAATTACCCAACCATAGTCTGGAAAAACTACTCATGCCAGAACACAAATGCCTAGAGATTCCTTGATTTTATCAGTGCAAATGCCTTGGAACAGCTAGTCGATGCCCCTGCAAGAGGTGATAATATCTCGGACTTGGTATTAACCAACATGAGTAACCACAGCAGCATCCCTACAGTATCATCCTCCCTTGTAAGATCCAACCATAAACCGGTCACTTTCAAAATCACCATCTCCCCTGACCCCCCACCCAGCTTGGGTCAAACAAAAAAACTTCTCCAGACCTGATTACAACCTCCTGAGGGATGGTATAAACAGCTTCACAGCCCTCACCCCCACTGTAGAAACTGGCACCAATGTTGGAATCAACACCAAAGTACTATACGAGCATTTATATAGATGCATTGAATCAGGAATACCTGACAGGACAAAATCATCCTCCGCAAGGAAGAGTAAACCTATCTGGTGGACAGCTGCAATAAATAAACTATATAACAAAAGGAAAAAACTGCTGTCCAGGACCAAGAAGGAGCAGGTGCCCAATTGGAAGCAATCTCTCCTTAGCCAGAACAAGCAAATAAGAGCACTAGTGAAATCCTCTAAAGCCAACTTCGAGTCCAAATTGGCCACATCTACTACAGCAATCATAAGGCCTTCTTCACATATGTCCGCAATCGCAAAGGAAGCACCCAGATCTGTTCAGGACTGTTGGTCAAGGACACCACATACACAAATGATGTAGATATAGCCAATCTACTGGCTGACAGATTCAGCAAAACCTTATCCCCTATCCCCATCAGTAAATCAGGACATCTGGAGTACCTGCCCCCCACCCCTTATCTCTAGGGAACAGGTCATCATTGCCCTCTGAAAGAAAAGAAATACAGCCTCCATGGGACCCAATAACACCCCAGGCTGCATCCTACATGAACTCAGGCATGAACTTGCAGCACCATTAGGTACCTATTCATCTAAAACCCAAGTACCAGCTCTGTCCTAGCTGAGTGGAGGATAGCCACTGTCATCCCTTTAAACAAAGATAGAGTGTCCACTGATCCAGAAAATTATAGACCCATCAGCCTAACTAGACTGATCTGCAAGGACATGGAATGGATTATCTTGGACCTCATTAACAGGGACATTGGCAACCTTGAACGACCCCACACAATTTGACTTTGTCAAGAGGTGGTCGTGTCTGTTAAATTTAGTTGACTTCTTTGAGACAGTCACCAAAGCCATGGATGAGGGGAAGATTTGCACCATCTACCTTGACCTGGCCAAAGCCTTCAACACTATTCCCCACTCAGGCATAATAGATAAACTCTCTCAACTAGGCATCAATCCATATGTTACCAGATGGGTAGCAAACTGGCTCACTGATAGAACCCACCTAATCAAAATAGGAAAGCCACCTCAAGCAGTAGTCTTGTAATTAGTGGTGTCCCCTTGGGGTCAGTCTTGGGGCCTCTTTTATTCAGGATATACTTCTCTGATGTGCAGGCCAAAATCAATGGGCTATGGCTGACCAAGTTTGCAGATTACTGCAACCTGGGTGCAGTCATCAATTCCCCAAATGATGTGGATATCCTCCAAAAGGGTCTCACCCAAACAAATGACTAATGCCAGAAACATGGCCTCAAGCTGAATGCCAAAATATGCATCATCATCCCCTTTGGGAAGAGTGATGTCCCCACATATTATCACATTAATAACAATGTCCTAAGTGCACAATCAATAGTGATGGATTTGGGCACCCAGGTTGATAGCAACCTGACATTTGACCATCATGTTGCTTCTGTTGTATGGAAAGCTTTCTAAATGGCCCACCTCATAAGTAAGGGTATCCCATCCAGGGACAAAGAGGTCATAACATCCCTGTGTTCTTCCCTTATAAGGCCAATTATTGAGTACAATGGCCCCTTCAGCATGTACCTTGCAAAGCCCATGCAGCAGCTAGAGAAACCACAGAGGTTCCTAACCAGAAGAATCTAGGGGCTCAAACATCTACCCTACACAGATAGGCTAAAAGCCCTGTCTGTCTACTCAATTTCATACAGAATTTTCAGAGGTGACCTCTGTCTGGCATAAATAGCAATCTCAGACCCTGCCTTGATGGGAATTGCTGCATATCCGCAAGTTAAGCTCCACTAGAGCAACCCATACCTGCAACCTCAACCTGGTCTGTGATATCAATAGAAGTTGCTGGCAGGACAGATTTGTGTCCTAGAGACTCCCCCATCTGTGGAATAGACTCCCTCTCCATGTCAAGCAGAGAACCTCATTATCCATTTTTAAGCACAACATGGATAACTGGATGTGGAACAAAAAATACACCCCTGGGATTCCACCTGTGTCCCTGCTGGACAGGGGGTTTGGGTAATGACTTGTCTAAACATAGGCTAAACTCTTGGCTATGCTTATAAGGGCCTCAGGGCCAATAGCCTAGTAACCTCCTATGATCCTATGATCCATAATAAGTGTGGTGTTGTTTGCTAAGGTTACTTCTGTAAAAATTTAGATATTTTTCATTGCCCATGTTTCTTTGTAGACTCCTGTATGTGGATAATTTCCATGGGCACTACTAACATGTACAAGGAGTCTACATGGCTTCATTTCAGGTTGTCATATCACTCAGTCGGCTTCATTTGCATAAATTTCAGCTAATTATGCTGAAATTTGCATTACATAAAAGTTTTGGTCTTTGTGTGAGAGTGTGCATGATTTTTCACCTTTGCACGGAGTTTACTGAATCTAAAACTCACAGTGCCCATGTACGTATTGTGCTGCAATGCACACATACAAAAAATGATCATGTAAGCTTTACTAAATTCGCACCTTCATGTCGGCATTGAATGATACAACTCTGAAAAGCAGTTATCTTCAAGCACCATTTCAAAAGCAGGAAAATGAAAATTGCATTCACCGATGGTTCATGTTAGCAAGTGAAAATATACCACAGCACACGTCTTTAGCAGTTTACTGAATCACTGTATACATGCACTACTTCTGAAATCACTAGGTTACCTGCAAGGAAATTATATTATTATTTCCCTTTATTTGACTCTCACCACAAGTGACTGTCCACAAAAGCAACTTTCAGTTTGCTATTTATGACAAGTCCACTTGGTAGCCTGTGTGCAAATCTCCACTATTTTATGATACACAATGAAGTAACTTCTTCATATATCAAAACTGTCTGGCAATTACACATTAACCTTCATGTATGCAATTGCTGCCATGGGGAAAATAACTTACACAGCTTGGATGACAAGACCAATGTAGAAATATTAAGCCTATGTAGGAACACATCATGTAGCATTTATTTTTCTAAACAAACTTTACAATATATTTTGGTCAGTCAGACAGGTTTCCCTCCTTCAACATCCAAGTGGTGTGCAGTGTGCAGGATAGTATTTGTAATATGTGCCTGTGAACCATTCAGGCTATTCTTATGATTCCTACATCTGGCACATGTGCGTGCTACGACAGTGTTTCATGGAAGTGACTTTCTATAGGGTCATGTAAAAGTTAGGCGCACATATAACCACCCATAGAGGACAGTAATGTATGGTACCATTAATTTAGTTAGCAGAGCACTCATGAAGTTGTTTATAGTTGAGTGTTGCATGGTGATGCCAGATATGCATTGCAGCTGTGGCTGATGACCTCCATCCACAGCCTCCATACTGTGGCAGAAATGGCAAACAGCATCACATTGTCATAGACATGGAACACTGTCAAACATGTGTATGGACTGCTGAACACCTCTTTCTATTTCCTGGATGCATTTGTTTGGCATCTGTTGTAAGATCCAGACACCTGCGACAAGATGCTTGTAGTCTGTGCAATGCTACATAGCATGATGCTATGACAACTCTTACAGCCATGTATGGCAGCAGTAGAGGATGAAGAACTAGGTGAGGAGTAGTTGAAGGAACTGGATGTGGCAGGTGCAATATGTCATGGCACTGACAAAAAATGTGGCATCTAGTCCATAACTATGGGATCTGACAAAACCAGCACAACTGAGGTATGAATTTATTAACAATCCCAGGACAGACATTACAGTGTACTGAGAGGTCATGCTGTGCATGAGACAATATCATACACGCATTAGCAAGAAGGATAGGCAGACATAGTTGCACATTTGGAGAATCCAGTGACACTGGCCACATATAGGTGGAGGGGTCATTGATGGTGTTTGCAGTAATACACATGTGGGTATGGAATTGTGGAGGGTGACACTGTTTATTTACTTAGTTATTGGGTAGAGAATACAAGGCTGGAATGCTGGCTGTATGTACCATGTGGCCCTGCAGTGTCAGGTCTAGAGGCAGCTGGCCTTTGGGATGATTTCACATATTAGGATTACACATGGGAATGTTAGTGTGGTGCCTTCTTTGGTGATTTTTAGCATAATGACATCCACTGTAATGTGTTTGGGCATGACTCAAAGTAAGGAGACAGGAAAATGAGCACTGAGTGAACTGCTCAAGGGAGTATGCCTATAGTGGAGCAGGATGAGCATCAGCCACAACTCTGAGAACATCAATGTAGAGGAGAGGAGGCCACAGTGGATCAGGGTAATTGTGGGCCATAACAAAACTGGTATTCACAGCCAGGCTGAAGGCAGTCATGGACAGTGTAGACACTGTGGCCATCTCAGAAATGATGTGTGTTATGTGTGCTAATCTGTGCTAGCCAGGTCTGTACTGCTGCATTTTGCAACCAGCCCCTAACATTACCATGGTAGCAAGTGTCTTGCAACAACAAGGATGCACTAATGGATACTAACTATGCCATCACTGCCTTCAACAAGAATTTCTGCTCCATATTCCTTCACACTGTGGCACTTCACTTGCAGCGTAGAATGTTCTGCAGTTTATGTAATGGTTGAAGGTATTTGTTCAGGCCATGCAGCAAACTGAGCAGCTCTGACATGATCTGATTAATGGTTGTTTGCATCTAGACCATAGACTGGTATATCTGCTTATTTATGCCAAGAGTAATGTGCAGGTTAGAGAATACTTTGGAGTCATGACATTGATGTCCAGCTACATGTTCCTCCGTATTACATGTGTGCACACCTCATGGGTGATGTGGCCACCTTATGCTGCCTGTGGTGGTGCTCACTGTGAATCAGGGGTAGGGCTAACATGAATGTTACAACATATGTTAACACAGGTGCTGCCATAGGTTTATCTTTGACCTCTGAAATCCCCTTAGCTGTGAAAGAAGGAGTCTGCCCTCCACTATTAGCATGCTGACAGTGGCACTGTATATTTGAGCTGTGCCGAGTCCATGAATCCACTGTGCCATCATTGTCATCATCAGTCAGTATATATCTACTGATATCAGGCATGTGTCTACTTGTTGTGCTGCCTCTTCCCTATTAGGGTCTGTGAATGCATCAGATAATATGCCATGGGTAAAGCCGATACATATCTGTGGCTCCTACCACCAAGCAGCATACAGTCTGCTACAAGCAAAGAATATACATATTATATGGGTATAAGCATACCTTGTGGTTCAGGTTGTCTTCCTCAATGCCTTGAATTATTTGATTGATATGCATGCAGAAGTGTATGTCTGATTAAACCATGCAAAGGTGCTACACAATGTCCAACAGGAACGGTGCATTTTTCATCTTGATCATTTCCTACTAACACCAGAGGTAGTCCTCACCATGCCAGCACCAATGTCCAAACCACCAACCACTATGAGGTTTCTCACAATATCAGCCCTGAAAAATAGCAGGTTTTCTCCAGTGTCTTTGAGATGCTGCTCTGTTATGAGGTCTGCTCCCCAACTAGTCAACCTGCCCCTAGCTATTTCCTGAGCCCTGGTCTTAGCATGCAGGAGCATATCAGTTATCCTGCCATAATGGTATACTATTATACAATTATGCCTGTCTAATGCATTAATTATGCACTGCATAAGTATGCATACAAAATAGAATTAATCTGAACAGTCCACTTCTTTTGTGAATAATAGCCACACCATAGCTATTTGTGTGAGACAGAGGCGAAATTGTGAGATCTAACATTTTTTCAGTGATTCAAATAGCCAATAACTTCCATAATGAGAAGGAATTAACAATCAGCCTAGATGACAGATGGGAATGAACTAGAATGTGGATACCATACTGTGTTTCCAGTAAATCTATGTTCACCTCAATCTGAACAAGTATGATCCACAATGAATATAATCACATTAGTGTTATGGAATAAAAGAAAGTGCAATGCAAAAAAGGCCAGCACTCTGGTGAAAAGTGAAAACAGACTTTAATAAAGTCTAAAATATATCCAACAGACCAGTTTCTTCCATAATCCTTTATCAATGTTTAACATTAAGATATATGTATACATCATGTATATATACAGAGAAAAATAATAGTCAGCAGGTTATAATCATCCAATCAGTTTACAACCATTACAAATGTTCATTTATACCAGGAGAAAAAATACCACCCAGTCTAACAATCCAGGCCTTTTCCTTTTGATTTAAAGTATTATGCCAACCCGCTTTAAAGTTGTCATACCCAACCACTCTGTCAATGACAACAAACTTAAATTGGGCATTGGGATGTTTTGTAGTAAGTTTATATAAAGCATTTATTAAACATTTAGTCCTAATATTGCTAACATGCTCAGAAATACATAACCTGATAGGTTTGGACGTCTGATCTACTTAAAATGCTGAGCATGTATGAATAGCTAGACACACCAACTAATCTGTACTGCAGTTGGCAAATATATTTATATTAAATACATGGGACATGTTCTTACTAGTGAATTCCTTAGTTTTACAAATATGTCTGCAAAAGGAACAGTGGCCACATGGGCAACAACCTATCAATTTTCCCCCATTCAAAGTGATCTGTGTGGCATTAGTAGATGGTATTTTATGTTTATAATGATTAAAGTAACTTCCTAAATTCTTCCTTGTTCTGAAGGAGAAGAAACATCTTGGTCCCAAAAGATTGCTAAGCCGCTCATCAGCTCATAGAATATCCCAATGTTGTTGCATGATATCCATAAAATAAGAGTTATTTTGACCATAGCTTGTGGTTAGTCTGAGTACACTATCTGTTCTATTATTCTTTGGCTTATATTTTAATAATTCAGCTCTATCTAACAAATGTATCTTCCTGCTAATTCAAAAGATGTGAGATTGATTGTAACCTCATTCACCAACTCTACCTATTATTTCTTGTTGATTAGAATAATTCTCATTATTGGAGCAGATTCTACGAACCCTCATAAATTGTGACTTGGGGATATTTTGGGTGATATGTTTTGGGTGGCAGCTAGTAGCATGGGGCAAGGTATTTGAATTGAATAGCTTATGAAAAACAGAGGTCTGCAAAGTACCATCATGTTGTCATTTTAATAGGACATCCAAAAATGAAATACTTGCCATATCATAATTTATGGTAAATTGGATTCCCCATTTATTTTCATTAAGATATTGTACAAATTATTGTAGATATTCAGCATCCAATTCCATACTATCCAGCAATCATCCAAAAATATCCACCAAATATCTATTTCTCCCAAGTACAAATTGTGACTGGCATCATAAATAATTTCCTGTTCAATGTAACCTATGAAAAGATCAGCATAAATTGAGGCAAATGATGCATCTATAGCCATACCTTTAAGTTATAAATAACAATTGCCATTAAAATAGAAAAAATTGTTTGTAAGAACGTGTTCTGTTAAACAAAGGAAAAAGGTGTTAAAACCTGGCTGTATAAAGGTATTCTAACTAGCCAGTATTTCAAGGCTGATAAACCTGCCCAATGGGGAATACTTGCATACAAGGAAGAAACATCCAAGATAGACATGATCCACCCCGGTTCCAATTGTGTATCTGACACAATATTAAGAAATTCTGTAGTATCCTTAAAATGAGCCCTTACCCCCTTTAATAATGGCTGTAGGTACATTGTTAAAAAAGATGATAATGGTTCAGTTAATGAGCCATTGCCAGATACTATAGGTCGATCTCGTGGTTGTCTTAAATTTTAAAAAATTTTGGGCAGCATATAGAGATATTGCAGTAAAGGATCCTTAACCATCAAATGATGACTAGTTTTTTGACTAATAATGCCTTCACTAACTGCCAAACAAAGACAATCATCTATCACACATTTAAATTTAGATGTGGGATCCATTGACATGTAGTACCGGCCATCCTTCATGTCTGTCAGCCTCAAACAAATGCATGGACCAATCCGTGACTACTATTGCCCACCCTTATCTGCGCCAATGAAAGTGCCTCAGGTAATTAACGCCAAAGAGTCTCAGTCTCTGGGTATCTTCCTAAGATCACATATTATTGACCACCTATGCCATAAAACCAAATGGAGAGATGAAATCATAAGTCTAAATGGAGAGATGAAATCAGGAAGAAAAGAAGAGTAGTATTGCTGGAAATTAATTTATTATCAAGTCTTGGTGAGTACCTTCAAGGAGTGAACTGCATTTTCAGAAAATCTCACCAAGATGACACTGATACATGGACTGTATTTTATATAGCATATATCATGGATAACAGTAGGTTAAAAAGTAAAAAAGACAGCTGGGCACACTGGTCCCAGAATACAAAAGTGCCCAGTCCTGGTGTTCAAACTGGTGCCATGACTGGAAAAAGAGACAGCATAGAATCCTTAGGATACATAAACATTCCTACAAAAGGGTTAAGGTCAGTTTCAAGGGGAAGATGATCCCCCCACCTCCCTTTGTCACTGTAGAAGGAAGAAGTAGTCCACAAAAACACAAAAACTGTCAGGCCAAAGAAAAGCCATAAAGATGGCAGAGTGGATTATTGAGGATAAGGAAGAAATTATGTATTGCTACTTTTACAGAATAAGCCAAGCATTTCCAGATAAATGTTATTCAGAAATAAAAATTAGAGAAAAGAAAAATACTTGTACAAGAAAAACTATCACATGCATCATATACAAATTTGTATTCATTGATGGAACATAGGTTCATAGGTTCAGAGGTATATACTAGACAAACAATCACTGGGGTCTTTATAAGCCTAACCATGTAACCCAAATGTATTCTTTGAGTTATTGTGCCACATAGGTTATTTTAGCGGTGTATGTTAATTAAGGTAGGAATTAACAGCTGCCTCTGTCCATAAGAGACATAGGTGTCAGAATAGGGGTGATTTTGGATTTCCCATCAACTTGTCCAGGTTGTGCTTGAATAAGGTTAGGGGAGGGCTGTGCTTCACATGGAAGCCTATTCCAGAGAATGGGGATTCTCTAAGATACATACTTGTCCCTCCAACATTTTCTATTTAAGTCACAAGCAAAGTTTAAATCCTTTGAGTAGCTCTGGTTCTGTTAGTTTTATGGATATGCAAAAGATCCATCTGAGTCTGATCTGAGGATACCTTGTATGCCAGGTATAAATCACCTCACAGCAGTCTGTAGTAATCAGGATATAGTGATAGGGTATTGATGCAGTCTGCATAAGACATTATGTTTACACTCTGTATTCTTTTTGTGAGGAAGTTCTATGAATGTTCCGGTTGTTGCATGTACCTGGTCATGTATATACTGAATGGGCCATTATACACAATAATAAGTCTAATAAGGGCTGAGTATAGTCACACAATGACTTCCTTGGATCTAGATGCCATGGACTTACTTATAACTTGAGTGGCAGAGAGTGATTTTCTTACAACTTTAACCACATGTTCGAAAGCCAGGTTACTATTTCTAAAATCTCAAATCCCTAACTAATGTGTCCACTTTTAAGGGTGTTTTATCAATAATGTAATATCTCTGGGTGGATGACTTCCCAACAGGTACTATTATGCATTTCTTGGCATTGGGTTTTGAGCTGTGGCTTTGTCATCAGTAATTTGTTTGTGTTAGACCTTTGTGTAAGATGCTAGTGTCATGGCTGGGTTTCTATGATTGCTCCTAGCTTGCAATCATCTGCAAATGTAGTAAGCCAGAGGCCCTTTACATTGGCCTTGACTTCCAAATAATTAATGCCAAAAAGGAGTGGACCCAGCACAGAGCCCTGGGAGATTCCACTGGTGACTGGCCTCTTTGTGGAGGTGGTCTCTCAAATTCTAACTTCCTGGCTCCTGTCTATGAGCCAACTATTTATCCAGTCAGTTAAATAGGGGGTTATTTCTAATTCTATAAGTTTGTTTACAATGTCTGAGTGGGATATTGTATCAAATACCTTAGCTAGGTCAAGATAGGCAGTATGCACTGTTTTCCCTCATCCATTGCCTTGGTGACCTTCTCAAAAATGTCCGCCAGGTTCAGTAGACATGACCTGCCTTTGATAAAACAAAACTGTGTTGGGTCCAGTGTCTGAAGGTTTCCTATGTCATTGTTAATCATTCCCATGATGATTCTTTCCATGGTTCTGTCTGTGGTTTTCAGGATCCATTGATGGTCCATCCTTGTGCAGAAGGATGACCGTTGCAGTCTTCCATTCATGTGGCATAAAGCTTGTGTGGAGGTTATCGCTGAATAATGACTCCAGCAACCCTCATAGGTCATATTTTAGACTATTTAAGAGTCATCCTGGGATATTATTGGGGCTCATTGAAGCTGTATTATTGGCCTTAGAGAGCGCATGTAAAACCCGATCCCTATTGATTGTTGGATCAGTTCCTGTGTCAGTTTACTAGTTTGTGAGAGGATGGATCTTATGGGCAAGGTGATAAAGTTGGAGCTGAGTTTTCCAGTAATAAGATTTGCTATATACCCCGGTTCCATGAACCTGACTCCATTTACCAGCAATTCAGTTCACTACTGTGTGCTGCTTTTGAGGTTTTGGACATAGCTAAATAAGGCCTTATGGTCTTTCTTAGTCTGGGACACGATCTTTACCTCAAAATTTTCTTTGTTGTTTTTAATCAGTCCTCTTAGTCATCTATTCAGTTTGAAGAGAAAGTTTTTTATGTTTTTTTGTATTATACTTCCTAATTTTAACTATGCTTTTTTTATTTTGTTGTACAACCTATCTAATTTTGGATTACCCCAGCATAGCTTGATTTTTTAGTTTGTTTTTGGCTTGCTTCTAGTTGGCACAGCAGTTTCTTTGCAATCAATGACATGGTTATACAGAGCTCATTGGTGTTTGCCTGGTCCAGTGGTGTCTTTATTTGGGTTTGGAGGGGCTTGACATTTTGACATATTATCACCTAATAAAAGTAGTTTGCCTTGAATACATTTCTGTTATAGGGTTTGCTGGGGTTACCAATTTGATTCTTATTTCAAAGGAGACTGATTTGTGGTCTGACCTTTATGAGAGAGGAGGGAGGGGTACAATTTTCCCCCATCTTTGTGAGCACCAGGTCTGATATATTTGTACCTCTAGTAGGAATGATCCAAGGAGTTTGTGCTTACAATGTCTAGGAATCTGCACATTTGGGGTTGTGTAGGATTCCTAGTTTATAGAGGGATAATTAATGTCCCCATTAGAATGGTATTTGGTTGAATTCTGACTGTCTCCAATAGGTCTCAATATAAGCTATGAATTTCATGTGACATAGGGGATGACATATAGCTTGATAGTCTATAGTATGGGACTTTGCCTATGGTAATCTGGATGTGGAGAAACACCAGTGCATTATCCTGTTTAATCAACATAGATGTATGCTTGCTACTGATACAGAATGCCTCCATCAGATCCTGTCATACTAAACTTGGCTCATCAAATTTAAACAGAGGCTTAGCCAATCAAAGTCTTCTTCCTCAGCCTACGCCCTTTCAATAAAGGTTTTAAAGGGAACATTCCATCTAGTTCAGGCACTTTATCAGCCTGCAAATCAGCAATCCAGTGAGTGTCCACAATCTCAGTCAAATTGCAGAGATCCCCTATTGTCATATCTTCAGTCAATACTTCAAGCACAATAAAAATGAAACTATGGCCAGGATAAATTATAATAGTATAGCTATTGATGAGCTAAGATTAGAATCACAGGATCTGATGAAAGCATTCTTACTGAAAACACTCATCCAGTTACCTTGAGTTGACTTCACATTTTACTGGGTTTTTATTTTGCTTATTTTATTTATTTATTTTATTTATTTATTTATTTATTTATTTATTTATTTACATTTGTTGACCGGGAGTGTCCGACTGGACATATGTCCATTTTCAGCGGAGGCCTGGGGAGAAAAGCTCCACAGTTAAAATATGCAGACAGTAGTTACATTGGATTTACATAGCGATTTACAATTTGATTAACATAGCAATTAAACATAGTTACAGATGAAGAACATAGTACATCAATAGACAGCTAGAATCTTTATCTGCGAAGTACAAAACAGACATTAACAATTGTTACAAAAAGAAGTTCCTGCTGTATAATAAGTAGTAGGCTTATGAGCATCCGAGCTTGCTATAATCAAGGTAGTTAGTGGGGTGGAAAGAAAGGTAGTGGTTGGATGGGGTGGGTGATATTAGAGTGGGAGTTGCAAGGGTATAGCCAGCATGTTTTTAGGTGCGCTTTTAGTAAAGCTTTGAAGTGGGTGCATGATGGTATGGAGGTAATTGTGGGTGGGAGGGAGTTCCATAATTTGGCTATGACGCAAGAGAATAGTGCTTCACCAGCAGAGTTATTGGCTTTAGTGATCTGCAAGTGATTTTTGTTACTGGATCTTAGTGGTCTGGTGGTGCGATAGGGTTGGAGTAGATTCTGGAGGGATGGGCCACTTAATGGATGGTTTACTAGTTTGTGGGCAAGTGTGAGTTGATACCATTGAAGGAGGTGAGGGAGTTCAAGCCAGCCCAGTTCAGCAAGTGAGAAACAGTGGTGACTACGGTAGGATGCCTCTGTGGCAAATTTGGCAATTTTGTTGCAGCAGGTCTTTAACTCGTTTAGATCACATTGCCTTAGGTTGGTATATATTGGAGAGGCATAAAGTAGGGTGGAGATAAGGTTGGAATTTGCTACTGAAATCTTTGCTGCTTTGGTGAGAAGTTGCTTATTTCTGTATAATGCTCCTAGTTTTTTGTGGACTTTTTTATAGTCATGGATATGTGAATGTCAAATTTTAGTTTATTGTCTATTTCCACTCCTAGCAATTTGGTGTGTTCTGTTGGGTGTATAGTGGTGTTGTCTTTTGCTGTGATGTTAAGATGAGAGTTGTTTTGAGTATGTTTGGTGGGTTAGAAGATGAGTAGTTTAGTTTTATTTGGATTGAGTATTAATTGGGCATCGGATAACCAAGTTTCAACAGAGGAAAAGGTTTCCTGTGTGACTTTTTGCAGTTTGGGTAGGGACTGGGCTGAGCAGATGATGGTTGAGTCATCTGTGTATTGTATGAGTGTGCCATGTTTGGTGGCAGAGGCTAGATTATTGGTGAAAATAGCGAAGAGTAGGGGTCCAAGGATGGATCCTTGGGGAACCCCTATAGTGACAGGTAGTTGGGAAGATATGTAATTCTATAAAATGAAAACGAAGCTGGGAACGGCCAACCCAGTAATATCAACTAAAGAATTCCGTTCCAAGTATAGCATGTATGTTGCACTAGTACTTATGAAACACCAAGCACAGTAGAATAACTCCAAACCACTTTATTCGTTTAAAAAAGCAAAATGTTAAGCGCTTTCATCTAATGGTATAGACTTCATCAGAACACACAATATAAAATGCTTACAGCTTATATATAACCTTCAGCCAATCAAAATTTGGTTGCTTCGTATTTAAACATTTAAAGTGCCAGTGCTTATTCCCTTTACATTACTAATGCAATTCATTTTTAATTTCATATAAAATACTTATTACATGACTCATCCTTATGTTAACACATTAAAATATGTACAATCTAACTGTAAAATCCTTCCAGTGCATTCATTACTGTATGCTACCTTCATCCAGATAATTATAGTAAAACGAAAGTGATAATTTTATGAAACAATAACCATATAGGTCAAGGGGGAAACCATCTCGTACAATTTATCTACCATACATTTTCCAAAATGGGTTTAATGGATATGTGGTCATTAATACCAGGGTGTACTGAGGCATTCACTTTAATTTGCCATCTAGCCTCCGACTCTCCCAGCTTCTTCTTAATATTACCACCCCTGGGGTTACCTCTAACTATTTCCAGAATACCAAAATGGAAAGTGTCACATATATTGTTCCCATGTAAATGTCTCCATAGGGCATTATTTACATCTTTTTTATTAATAGAATAACAGTGATCGTATATTCTCTGCCTCAGACATCTGTCAGTCTTCCCTATGTAAAAACAAGGGCACTTTGTGCATTTTGCTAAATACACTAGATGCTGTGTTCTGCAATTGCCCTTCTGAAATGTGACCTCTGTTTTGTTAATGTCCTCCAAATTAAGTAGGGGTACGTTAATTATATACCTACACTGATTACATGTACCACATTTTGTAGTACCCTTCCACTCTTCATTGATATTTCTCCTTACTTTTTTCTTTTCTAGTTCCTTCTTCATGTTGTTACCATTCCTTGACACAAAGTTGGGTTTTGCACCCACAATTTCAAAAATGTTCTTGTCAGATTTTAAAATATTCCAATTTCTTGAAATAATATGCACTGGAAGGATTTTACAGTTAGGTTGTACATATTTTAATGTGTGATAACATAAGGATGAGTTATTTAATAAGTATTTTATATGAAATAAAAATGTATTGTAATAGTAATGTAAAGGGAATAAGCACTGGCACTTTAAATGTTTAAATATGAAGTAATCAAATTTTGATTGGCTGAAGGTTATATATAAGCTGTAAGCATTTTATATTGTGGGTTCTGATGAAGTCTATATCATTAGATGAAAGCGCTTAACATTTTGATTTTTAAATGAATAAAGTGGTTTGAAGATATGTCATTCTGTCATACAACGGATTGTTGGCGGTCAGACAGGTACCTCTGAAACCAGTTGGTGACTGATTGAGAGAAGGATAGGTTATTGAGGACAGAGATGTGTTTTTTGTGTGGGACCATGTCAAATGCTTTAGATAGGTCTAGGAAAGTAGCAGAGGAGAGATAGCCATTGTTTTTATGCTGAAGGATAGTGTTAGTAAAGGAGACTAAGGCAGTGGTGGTGCTATGGTTTGGTTGGAAACCATGCTGAGTATTGGAAAGGAGGTTGTTAGTAAGGAGGTAGTCTGAGACCTGAGAGTGAATGCATCTCTCTAGTATTTTGGTGAGTGGAGAGAGCATAGCTCTCTCCAATAGCTCCAATAGCTCTCTCTTATACTTGTTGATTTTTAGTATTAAATCGTTTTAAACCTCTCCATGGTGGACAAGCTTTGTTTTGTTTCTGCTGCTATGTCTTAGATTGGCAAGCTGCATTTAACTATCTGTGGTGCATTTTTACCTGGATAAGAGTGCATATTTTGGAACTGTGTTCAAGCTAGTTAGTTTTGTGCAAATTTGTTTTTTTGTTTTTTTTATTTTCTATTTGTCTTTTCATTTTTAGGTTTTTGCAATAATCTTGAATGGTTCCACTGAATTCTGTGAAAGGAAGTGCAGTAAGTACTAATATCCCAGGTAACTGTTTACTAGCTTAACTCTCATCCAATCTGCACTCTCGGATGCACTCTTCTCCCTACATGAGTCAGTATTCGCTCTTTTCTACTAATCTATGTAAGGGCACTAGCACTCATCAGCCAATCATTTTCCTCTCAGCTAGCTGCAGTCTGTTTGTCCTTCTCCTCGTCCTCTTTTCTGCCAGTGTAGTCACACCCTCTATCAGCGAGTCTAGATACATATGTTAATTATAGGTTAAACCCTTGGCCATTTCTCTACTGTCTTTACTTATGTTCCCATCCCTCAACATTCAGGATTGGCATTCTGGGATCAGAAATTAGTGCAACTGTATAGTACCTTTTGCATGTACAAATAGGTCTAACAAAATCCTTCACTTAAGGTGAAAGCACTAATCATTTGGGAATTAACCTATCTTTCCTTTCTATGGGAAGAACTGCTTCCATGTGTGGTCTTTTGAATTTAATGAACAGAGTTTTGGTACAGGGTATGTCTAAAATAGTAAACCTTTTATTTAAAAGTTAAAAATGACTGGTGGTTCCCAAAGCTCTACCGTTATCATTGTAATTACACACACACACACACACACACACACACACACACACACACACACACACACACACACACACACACAGACATATATATATAAATAGCTATACCTTTGTATATCTATCTATATATGTATATGTGTGTGTGTGTGTGTGTGTGTGTGTGTGTGTGTGTGTGTGTGTGTGTGTGTATATATATATATATATATATATATATATATATATAGATATATATATATATATATATATATATATATATATATATATGTATGTGTGTGTGTGTATGTATATATATAGATATATAGCTATAGACATGGAAATAAAGAGATGCTAACAGATGCCAACCTATATTTCAAACTGAGAATGTTGAACATTTAGACAGGTATAACTTCCTACCAATAATTTTGGATAAATTTTAATTAGGACTGGAACTGGTTTAGCTGCAACAAGCAGGGGAAATATGATATAATCAACAATCTTACAAAGGTTAAGTGTATATTTGTAAGTCACTTTTCTTGAAAAAGCTTAGGAACAAATCATTTGAGTAACTGAGCCATGTGAACATCACCCAGGACCATGAAGGTACCATTAATATGAACATTAGTAACCAACAAAAGTGAATTATATTTGAAGCACAATTTAGAATAATACAATCATAGCTTAGAATGCACTGTCTTCATATAGAAATTACTATGCATTGGCTGATTATGGTAATTTTAAGGTCAAATTACACTCATGAATCTCCATCAGAAAGATTTAAGCACAAGTTTAGAAACACCAGCTATAACCGTAATGGAAACTAAGTATAATTCTACTGATGGATTGTTATAACAAAGACAGGAAGGCTAAACAGTCAGACATAAAGGGAAGAGCAACCCCAATCAAATAGTATAATAAGAACTCAACATTCATGCTTCTACCTTCTACCATGGTGGACACAAAGATGAACAAACAGAAAACATTCAGGCATTAATCCGACAGCTGTCTGTAAGGAGATGACCAGCTGGCAGAAAACTTGGACTAGACTGCAAATCTGTGAGAGACATGTGACAAATAAAGGAGAGAAAAGCAGAGAAAAAAATTAGTGTTGATACAAATCTGTAACTACTATGGCAATCATCCCAGACTGTAAAAATTTCTTCCTATCCTGTAATATGTAACTGACTATAATCCGTATCTAAACTTATGGTATTTACATTCTGCATTCACATAGGAAACACATACAGTGCACGTAGCTTTTAGTCAGACCAGACTACTCAATGAAGAACAGAATGTGAGACAGCAGAACAGAAACACCAACATTGCAGCCAATTGACATATTGTTAATGGCATCGTTTACAGTGAATATACTAGATGTAAAATAATGAAGTTATTCCACCTTTTATATTACCATGGTATTTGTGACATCCATTTAATGCTATTTAAGAATAAAGATTCTACAGAAAAAAAAATATTTCTGAAATACTGTTGATCATAAAATAAATGGAGAGAAGTCAACAATTCAAGCTGTAGCTCAACAATTCACACTCTATTAAAGAGACCAGTCACAGTGAAGTTCCCTTGTGTTCTGTGCTGGGACCTTTACTGTTTAACATCTACTTTTCTGGAGAAAAGGCCAGTACCAATGGGCTTTTTCAGACTAAATTTGCAGATGGCTGCAAGCTAGGAGCAGTAATTGAATCCTCAAATGACTTAGCCATCCTGCAGGAAGGTTTGTTCCAAAATCATGGACTGAAACTAAATGCCAAAAATGCATTATTGTATCATTTGGGAAGTCATCTACCCAGGGAACTACCACATTGACAATAACCTAGTTAGTTGTTCCGGGCTTGGGAACTTATGTGGACAGTGACCTAACATTTGACCAACATGCTCATAAGGGTTATGTGGAGGTATATGTTAGCTGAAAATTAATTTACTTACTGTTGAACTCTGTTCATTGGGGACAGGGGAGTCAAGCATAGGTGAATATGCAATCTCCCATCCAATTATCAAGATTTCTTTTGAAAATGGTCAGGGATGAACTCTGTTTCACATAGATGGGGAACTTATTCCATTGTGCGGGGATCTTTTGACACACATATCAGTCCTTCCAGCAGATTCTATTTATGTTGCAGACATAGTTCAGGTCCTTGGCTCTAGTATTTATGGTATTGTTTGTCTTCTGGATGTGCAAGTGATCCATCAGAGATGGATCTGAGGATGCCTTAGATGCCAGGCATAAATTGCCTCTCAATAACCTGTAGGAAATTGAGTACAGAGATAGGACCTTAAGGCGATCTGTGTAGGACAGGGTATTTATACCTTGGATTTTCCTAGTTTGGAACATTTGAGAGAGTTTCAACTGTTGCAAATATCTGGCTAGTTATATGCCAAAGGAGGCTCTTTACTCAATGACGGGTCTGATAAGACCTGACTAGAGTGGTACTATTACTTCCTTGGACCACGATGCCATACCATTGCTTATGAGATGGGTGACATAGAATGATTTTCTTACTATCTTGGCTACATGTTGGTCAAATACCAGATTCCTGTCTATATATGTTCCCGGATTCTTAATTATCAGATCAGCTCTTAGGGGTATTTTATCAATGAAGTAATTAGCTTGGATGGATGCTTTTCCAAAGGGCACTGTAATGCATTTCTTTGCATTGAGTTTTAATCCTTGGCTTTTACACCAGTCATTTGTTTGTTAGACCATCTTGTAGAATGTTGTATATGGAATCCATGATAGCTCCCAATGTACAGTCATCTGTGAACTTGGTGAGCCAGAGGCCTTTGACAATAGCCTTGACTTCCAAGAAGTAGTTGTCAAATAGAAACAGTCCCAACACAGAGCCCTGGGGTATTCTTCTGGTGAACTCTAAATCACTCCAACTCGCACATACGGCAAGTGCAAAGGCTCTATAGTCCAAAACATTTTCCAAAACGAATCAGAGCCAGTACAGTGGAAGACAAACAAAATACAAACATTATAAGAAGGATTTTTTTATCCTAATGTTTGTATTTTGTTTGTCTTCTACTGAAGAAGGCTATTAAGACAAAACTGACTTGGTTTGGGGGTTGGGATATAACTGCATTGCAAAAGCACTCATCCTGTATCATTTTTTTATTAAAGTATTTGTTTATTTACTGCAACATCTTCCATTTCTACTTAGTCTGTTTTTGGATTTGCTTATTTTAACTGTTGGTATAGCTCCAGATTTGGTGTAATATTTCTATATGTACCTAATACCTCAAAAACAAGTGACTTACAAACTATTACTTGACATTAGAAGAAACCTTAGATGTTGCTGACAAAACTGCCTTTGATATTTGCACTGCAAGTTTCACATCTTGAGAGATATCCAGTATTATTTGTATCAATAATTATGTAATTAAACATATGTTTTCATATTTCTGTAAATATGTCAATAAACATTCTGGACAATATAGAGGAATTTCTTGTTTTCATGTGAAAGTGTATGTCTGGTTAACAAAAATGTTCTAACAATATATGTTTATTTTGTATAGTTTTCAAGATATGATTTTTTTTTTTGCAAAAGTTTAGAAAAATGCAATTTGGAGTTTACTTGCATTATAAAATGTTACATTATTCATTGAAAAGCCTATGACAGCACTAACTATTATCACTGTAAAGAATACTTATTACTGTTAATATTATTTGTGCAGTTTTAATAGCTTTTGTTGTTCACAAAATATTTATATTTGTCTTTTTAAGTTTATTTTTTCAGAAAAAAAAAGTTTTGCAATGCAAGATATGCATGGGCTGCAGGAGGTAGGACATTCTGAATCACATAGTCGTCAATGAGTTAAACACCTATTTACCTCAACAGAATTTCAGTTCTCCTTGCCACTAGTTTTATTATACCTTAAGGATTGTGTGCCTTTTCACCTTATTTCCATATAACGACTAACGTTAAAGGCCAACTATCATCTAGAATTCTGAGAAGGCCTGACAGACGGACTTCTGACACTTTCCCTATATTCTCCTGAAAACGAGAAGAAAAAGAAGTCACCCCACATTAATCCTACTAGAGACAATATTTCCTGTGATTCTGTGATGTAAGACAAAAGGGCACGTCCTTATAGCGAGGTCTTCTCTTACATGCTGCTCACACATACTATTGTAAACATTTTTTTTAAATAAATACCTAACCTTTGATGGTGATAACAACATACCAAGTGACACAAATCCTTACAGTATACTAGCAACTGACAGAATAGTGTGCTCTGACAGTGAGGTCTTCTCAGATGTGCTGCTCGCACATTTTTGTAGGTTTACTATTAAAACATCGGACATCAGAACGTAAACCATTCAAAAATGCAGTTTACATGTTCGATGTTTGGAATACTAAGTAGGGTGGAATGTCAGACATTAACTTAGGTGAAGTTGAATTTGACTTCTGAAGTCCGATATCCCCTCTGCAGCAGTATGTATGGACCAGATCCATACTGCACAGTGCTGACAGTCATGTTTGTGCAGGGGGGAAGCCCCCTGCATCCCCCATACCTATATATTCTAACTCCAAGATCACACTACAGTGCAGAAAAGGTTAAATCTCCCAATCTGCACTGTCACACGACCTCAATACAAAACATCGCCCATGTATGCACCACCATCCATACTACATATTACGCAGATGGTGTAAAGGTCGACTGCATAGTAATGAATGCCCTACTACAGTCGGTCTTCCAGAGTCGACATTTCAATCTTCTAAAGGTATCTCTGCATACTGAATACCGCACTTGTCATTTTCACAGAAGGCACGCTCGACATATTAATAGTAATCCATTTTTGTAAATATCTTTTTTCCTTAAATAACACCTTAAATCAATCTGTGCTTCAGTTCATTCAAAAGAATGTACCTTGCATTAATAATAAAATCAACTGAGACTGTCAGAAATGGAAACAGACTTTCAAGCGAACTAACAACCATTTGCAATCTAGGGCAGGAATTTTAGAAAAACAAATACTGCAGTAAAAAAAAAATTTGGGGGGAGGGGGTGCTGTTCAAGACGGAGTGATGACACAATTCATGGAGTAAGCGAAGATTTTCTTCCAGCTAAGTTGCAAAATGTGATCCAATACATTTTTAATATGATTTCTGGGCCATCTGTGCATCATGGCTACCCATGCTATAGACAGAGTACATCAGACATTAACCCCCCCATCCCCAAAAGATGGCTGGTTATGGATTATACATATCAGTTTCTTAGTGCCACAGACTTTTTTCATGTCCCACAAGCAGCTGACAAGAAATCAATTAAATGGAATAGTAATAATTATTTATGTTAATTACCTCAGAATGTGATACAAGAATGCTCAAATGCTCAATAAACAGATAAGTCAATGAAGTATTAGTTTAACACGCTCTGTCACTCAACTTTAGTATTTGCTTGGAAGGATAATTCAAATGAATTAAATACCAGTGGTCAAATTATGTTGATTTATAAAGCTGTTTTTTATTAAAATAGTTAAAGGTTTCTCAAATAGCTTTTGATCTTTATAAATGATATTTACAGGTCCCCACAATTAAATGTCATTTAAGTCGGTTTAATTAGGAGACATGTATTTATTGTTATTTAACTTAGTCAAGTACTGTTACTAGGTGTACTTCTGTGACTATTTCTGAGACTGTTTTCACAAAGTAGAATTGTGTTATATGTACAAATAATAGCTTGTTGTATACTTGATTTATCTTCTGCATATTATGACAACTCTATCTAAGTTTAGATGTTGCTCTGCATATTGAACGACTTTTGTTTTCATACACCTGATTGTATCTGACAAGGCATTGTCTGAGAGGTCAGAGGTACTACACTTGTCAGTCTTTTAGGTTGATAGGTTCATGATTAAGTATTAGGATAACTGCCCTTGCAGGCCATTTTATGCCTAGCGAGTTTCCCCTTTTTGTACTGTAAATAACCAATCCTATTTGTTTATAGATTGGCCTTACCCATCCCATGATCGATAATTATATATTGCCCCCAATGAGAATAAATGGGATCATACAACAGATAATTTGAGGGAAGCAATGCATGGGATAAACATCTAGGTGCTGTCTCTGTCCATTAGTAGTACAGGGTGCAGTTCTGGGGTAATTTTTTTGTTTCCCATCCATAGATCTAATTTGCAGTTGAAAATGGACAGGGATGAACTTCATTTTATCTGGATGGAGAGTCTGTTCTGCAGCAGTGTTATCCTCTTTGAGATATACCTGTTCTGTTGATGCTGCAGAAGAGTTTTAGGGTCCTAGATTGAGTATTTCTGAGGCCATTTAACTTGCTGATGTGCAGTAAATCCATCAGTAATAGGTCATAAGATGCCTTGTATGCCGTGCACAGGTCATTTCTTAACCGTTTGCAGGCTACAGAGTATAGTGACAGAGATTTAAGTTGGTCCGTGTAGAACATGTTGTTTAGGCCTTGTATCCTTTTAATAAAGTATCTCTGTGGGTGTTCATGTTGTTGTATATGTCTGGACAGATGCGTGCCAAAGGAGTCATTATATTCAATGCCTGGACTAATGAGGGGGACATGACATCCCTTGATCTAGACACAGTTCCTTTCTTTATAAACTGTGTAATAGAGGAGGATATTCTTACCATTCTTACTTACTCGTTGTAAGCACTAAATAAGCTACAAATTACTACAGCACTCAACTTTCCTCACTTGTCTAGAGGAAAACAGATTCTAGTACTTAACAAATAAGCACCTATCCAGGCATGTCTAAGGGTCAGCTCCTGGTGTTTTCTCCTGTGTACCTGATGAATCTGGGCATCTTGGGGCAATGCAGCAATTGCCTCATGTACACAGACAACCCTCTCCTCCTACCACCCAACACTACAACCTGTGAGAGATGCACTTATATAGCCAAACTGGAAGCAAAGCTCTCTTCACCCAAGACTGGACTAGACAGTCAAGAGGAGAAGGTAAACACTTGCACTACACCACACTCATCACATAGTCCCTCAAAACCTACACCAGCAAAACACACATAGAAACACAAAACACACACCTACATTCACGGAGACTCTCAGTAAAATCCTGCCCAAGCAACAGGGACCTCCAAAGCAGAAACACAAGCAACCTCCACCCCCCAACACAACCCAAATGCCACATAGCCCACAAACTCAGTGTGCCAATCAACCACAGCCCATAAGGCATAACAACGTACCCAACACTCTAGTCATAGGTGACTCTATAGTCAGGCACACTGATGTTCCATTCACCAGGCTAAACAAGGAGAAAGTTACTGTCAGCTACCTTTCGAGTGCCAGGATCCGCCACATAATGCATGCACTCAGATCACTCCACAACAAGTACAAATATGACTCTGTCATTGTCCATGTTGGTGTGAATGACCTGAGATGTACCTCCCTGGACTACATGAAAAGGGACATGGAGTAGCTGTCCGATCTTGTAGCCCAGACAGGTATGACCCTAGCCCTGAGTAGCATCCTGCCATCACCCAGAATGATACAACAGTACAAGGACAAAATTATTGACTTCAACAATTGGCTAAGCTTCTGGTGTCATTCTAAGGGTTAGCAGTATCTGTCTGCCTGGGATGACATGATCGACAAGCCACAATGTTTTTGCCAGAGATGGCCTGCACCTGTCACCCCTGGGATTCCGGATACTGGCTAAGGCTCTAGCCACCCCTATAGTGCCTTTTTTAGGCAAGGTTCAAATGACAAATTCACCACCATAACAGGTACAAACAAGCAGAATCTGAAGGTATTGCTACTCAATACCAGAAGTCTAAACCTCAAAATGCACTCATTCGAGGCACTCCTAAAAATGGAGAACATCGACATCTGTGCAGTGACAGAGGCTCCAGAGAGTACCCTTGCATTACCAGGCTATAATTCATACCACACCTTTCGGCCAGCTAACCTGGACTGAAACACTAAAGGTGGAGGTGTCTCCATATTCATTAAGGATATCCATGCCTCTAGGCTAGTTGCTCAGCATAATGCATCCGAGATTATCCAAGTGCAACTAACTCTGGGCAAGAGCGCAATCCAACTTTTAACTTGCTACAGATCCCCACCATGCCCCAGGATTTCCACTTCTCATTTCTTGATGCACTGGAAAATATTAGGGTACAACCTAACACCCTAATAATGGGTGATTTCAACTACCCCACAATTAACTGGAAAAATTACTCATGTACCAAATCTTGTGCTCAACGTTTTCTGGAATTCATAAATTCCAAAGCCTTGGATCAACTTAAACACACCCCCACCAGGGGCAGCTATATCCTAGACCTGGTTATTACCAACATGGGCAACCGGTGCTCCACACCAGAGGTCAATTCCTTGTTGGTAAGATCCGACCACAAGCTTATCACACTAGACATCCACATCCCGCCCCCACCCCCTAAGGAAACCACCGTATAAAAATTTCTCCAAAGCCAACTTCACGCTTCTTAAGACAGAAGTGGCAAACTTCACAACACCCATGCTGACGCACAATAGAGGTATGACTGCTGAATCCTACACAAATGCACTTTATAAGCACTTACACGAGTGCATGGATCATGCAATCCCTAACAGAACCAAGATGCTATCCTCCAAAAAAAAAGAAGCCTAGTGGTCCTCTGCCATAAACAAACTCTACAACAGAATAAATAAACTTGTTGCAAAAAAGAGTAAAATCCCATGATTGGAAGAACTCTCTGGTCAGCCTCAGTAAGAAGCTGATATCCCTCATAAAATCCTCCAAAGCTAGTTACGAAAACAAAATTGCCACTGACTCTAAAGACAACCACAAAGCATTCTATAGCTATGTCAAGAATCTCAATGGCAACACTCAGATCTGCTCTGAGTTACAGCACAATGGCACTAAATATACAGAACCAGCTGATATTGCCAGCATCCTTGCAGATAGGTTCAGTGCTACCTTTATCCCCCTCTCATCCCCTAAAGAGCCCATCTCTATACCGGAAGAATGCAAAGTTCGGGAAATCACGGCTGCACAGGTAGAAAAACACACTCTCCAAAACCAAGAACACAGCATCCATGGGACCTGACAACAGGTTGTATTCTACATGAACTACAGAACGAACTGGCACCCCACCTAAGTACCATGTTCAATCATAGCCTCACCTCAGGCTATGTACCCACTGAATGGCGCACAATGACGGTTATCCCACTCCACAAAGGGGGAGTCACCACGGACCCCAGAAACTACTAACACATTAGCCTGATGAGCCTGGTCTGCAAGTCTATGGAATGTATCATCATGGAACTTATAGACAATTACATTGGTAATCTCCAAACTCAGGACCCCACTCAGTTTGGGTTTGTAAAAGGCAGATCATGTCTCCTAAACCTGATAGACCTCTTTGAAGGGGTCACCAAAGCCGTAGATGAGGGTAAGGTGATTCACACAGCGTATCTAGATCTCGCCAAGCTATTTGACACCATCCCCCACTCTGGAATTATAGATAAACTCACTAAACTAGGTATAGATCCCTATGTCACAAGATGGGTTATCAACTGGCTTACTGACAGAACCCACACTGTGAAAGTAGCAGACTCCAAATTCAACTTCAGACCAGTGACAAGTGGAGTACCACAGGGTTCAGTCCTGGGTCCTCTCCTATTTGGTATCTACTTCTCTGAAGTACAGGCTAACACAGAAAGTCTTTGGCTAATGAAGTTCGCAGATGACTGCAAACTAGGAGCCATAATCAAAACTCCAAAAGATGTGGACATCCTACAAAAGGGCATCGCTGAGACAGATGCCTGGTGTCAAAGCCATGGCCTCAAGCTCAGTGCCTAAAAATGCATGGTCATCCCTTTTGGTAAAATCTCTGTAACCATGAACTACCACATAGGCAGTAGTCTACTTAACACCAAAAGTGTGATAAGAAACCTTGGGACAAAGGTGGACAGTAGTCTCTCCTTTGATAATCACATCACCACAGTAGTCAGGAAATCCTTCTATGTGGCACACCTCATCAGAAAAGGTTTCTCATCCAGGAAAAAAGAGGTTATTGTTCCCCTCCACTCATCACTCATTAGACCAGTTATAGAGTACAATGCCCCTTTTGGCATGTACCTCACAAGACATCTACAACAACTGGAAAGGCCACAGAAATACCTCTTAAAGAGGATTAAGGGCCTCAAACAGATGCCCTATGCAGACTGTCTCAAAAAACTGCAGCTTTACTCCATCACATATCACTTAGTCAGAGGCGATCTCTGTCTAACACACAAAGCTATGTCAAACCCAGAGCTTTTGGACATGCTCCACTTAAAGAAATCCCAATCCCTCTGAGCTACATGCTCTAGGGACCTAAACCTTGTCACCACAATAAACAGAACATGCTGGAGGGATAGATTCCTGTCCCAGAGACTTCCCATACTCTGGAACAAACTACCTATCTATATCAAACAAAGCTCCTCATTAGCACTCTTCAAGAAAAATCTTGATGATTAGATGGGAGATAGGAAATTCACCCCAGGGATCACTTCTGTGGCTCTGCTCGACAGTGGCACAGGAAAATAATTTTCTTGGGTGGTGAAAGCCAGGGTACCTTTTGGCTAGGCTTATATAGGCCCTAGGGCCAATAGCCTAGTACCTGCCTATGAACCTATGAACCAAAATGGACACTGGTGGAATTCTTATCTTAGCAACCTATATTGCAAAAGAAAAAAGTCATGTATGGCCAAAATCAGAAAGAGCAATGCTAAAATAAGAAAGAACAATTTTCACAGAGACAAGAGCTCTCTGATTTGACTCAGCAAGAAGCTAAGAGGTCTAATAAAGTCCAGCAAGTGCAATAACAAGGTCAGGATAGCCCCACAGGCTAAGGACAATCACAAATCCTTCTTCAGCTATGTCAGGAATCTTAAAGGTAACACCCAATGTATGCAGAACTGGTGGTATGTGGCACAACATTCACTACCCAGGGTGACATAGCAAATCTACTGGCTAATACATTTAGGTCTGATGTCATCCTCCACCCCCATTACACCCTATGAAATCTTTTCTAGCATATTCATCCCCCAACTATCAACAGGCAGCAGGTCCTGGAGGTACTCACGAATGCTGAAAACATTGCTTCTTTGGACCCTGAAAATATCCCTGGTTGACTCCTAAAATAGCATAAAAGATGGCCTAGCAGGACCATTTGAGGCATTCTTCAATAACAGCCTCAAAACAGGTTACGTACCAAGTGAATGGAGGGTTGCAATGGTCATCACTCCTCATACGGTTGGACCATCAACTGATCCCAGGAATATAGACCCATCAGTCTGACAAGTCTAATATGCAAAGTCATAGAAAGAATTATCATGGAAATGATCGACAAGGACATTGGCAACTTACAGATACTAGATACATCCCAGTTTCACTTTTTTAAGGGAAGGTCTTGCCTACTTATCCTGGCAAACGTCTTCAAGAGGGTCACCATGGCTAGGAAAGAGGGGAAAATAGTGCATACATTCTGCCTTGACCTGGCCGAGACATTTGATACAATATTCCACTTAGATATTGTTGACAAACTCACAGAACTAGGCATAAATCTTTACATAATTCACTGGATTGCCAGCTGGCTCACAAATAGGACCCAAGAAGTTAAGTTTGATGAGACCATCTTCACCAAGAGATTGGTCACCAGCAGAATACGAGCCAGCACAAAGTGTGGTTTAACATTGTTTAATGCACAAAAAAGTATACCAACATGAGTGAGGGGATGTCTCAGGGATCAAATAAGGGAGCATATTTATGATATTAATAGAGTTGATTCTAGGAACGCACTTTCCAGCATAATATGAATGAAGGGGTATTACACATGTTTAAGTTTTTGGTTATAGAAAAGTATTGTATTACCATACGAGTTAAGGACTAAGACTGTGTTCTTAGAACATAAATGGATTCTTGTTTTGGCTGCTAATAGGGGTATTGGACTAAATGGCAATACCCCTTTAAGACCAGCTTTAAAGTTGAAGAGGTTGAAGTGCTAATTGTTTAATTGGATGAATTATTTAAACCTGATGTATTTCTATAGTTTTCAGATCTGAAGAAACAACTGCATTACAAAAGCACTCTTCCTGTATCATATTTTTTTTTTTATTTTTTATTAAAGTATCGGTTTATTTACTGCAACATCTTCTGTTTCTACATATAGAAATATTGCTTATTTCCCTAATTACTTACTAACAACTAGCAATATTTCCAGTATAATGTGATATAACTCATCACTTACAGTGAATTGCCCTGACTCCCACACTGGTCCATATACCATAATACAATGTAGGTCTCTCAGTTATGAACATATGAATATAAATACAAAAATATGAATAATAAGTGTCAAACAAAGTATAACTTCCTCCTTGCTCTTTGTAATGTTGCCTGTTATTGACTGGTAAGTCACTTAGTTATATCAGAATTTGTCCTAGAGTATTGCTTTGCTTCTCATAAAGTTTATGTTGCCATGGCAAATTACTGAGATGTGCAATATTTAAGTAATGCTGGACATTAGAGATCTAAATTTTGTCTTCTTCTGAAAAATTGGGCCAAAAAGGCTTTTTCACATATTACTTATTCTTTCTCAACAGAAAACTTGCTTTCTGATCTTATCACTTAGCCAAACTCCTCTTCTTCAAAAATGTTTTGTATTTTGTGTATTACATCTCAGAAGAAGGCCAATAAAATGCTTATAAATTGTATAAGCATGTGAGGACAGTAGACAATATGGGGGTTGCTAGCGCTGGGTGGATGGTGATGGGAAATTTCACTTTTTTTCTGTTTCAGAAAGCTTATAGGTTCATAGGCAAGTACTGGGCTAGCTGCCCTTGTGGGCAATTGTACGCCTATCCAATTTCTCCTTTCAAAGGTGAGAATCAAACCCTGTACCTTGTGCCTGTGAAGTATATGCCTTAACCCTTATACGAACCCCCAATATTGACTGCCATTTTCATGATACCAGATTAATCAAGCTTTCGAGAGCAGATTTGTTTGCTAGTTGCCTACTGCATATCTCTGTACTAGTTCTGATCTAATTACTGTTTATTGTCTATAGTTTTCTTCTGCCTTCACACATTAAAAAAAACTGTTGTATACCTCCTTGGTTAAGGATAATGTGACGATGCATATAAATAAAAATCAGTAAAAACTCTGCTCATGTAGGCAGCATATATTTTCTTTGTGTGTTTAATAATATTCGTGTTTTAAAAGTTGTACAGTGACTAGCTTTCACATAATTACCCATGGAAGGGTTAACTTATACATAAATCAGTTCATCAAAACCATGTAATGACATTTAAAAAATGTATATTTTTCTGTGATTTCTACAACAAGGGCATATCAGTGTCTGTGGCACAGCAAGTACACACTTCTATTTGGTTCAATTCCCACACCAGATGGATTGGTGCTGTACTCCTGAGTATGTCATCCTTTGGATGAAATAATAAACTATGGTTCCATCTGCCCGAGTCGGTGGTAGCCACGGTGGATGTAAATGATCCCATGACACCTACTAAAAAGAGTAGGTGAAATTCCATGATGAGCTGGTCAAATTTTCCCTATAAATAAATACTGCCTCAAGTGTTACATGAAAAAAAAAGGATGCTAGAGTAGTGGGACTAACCTAGTCAACAAATGATAAATAAATATTCCTAGGTGTTGAACTCATACAGGCAGCTCTTGATAATTGTCTGCTCTATTTCTGTGCATGTATACATGTAAGCCATTTCATTGTGTCAGATACTAGACTTTTGCAAAATGGATATTTATTTCATTTTGTACAATGAAATAACTTACATTGTGTAAACATGCTTGGCAGGAAAATATATAACCTGAGATAACTCTGTAAACTAGACCAGATGTCTTCTGTTTATTCATCTCAGTAGCAAACTCCATGGCTGCTTGAAATGGCATAATTTCGTTATTCAACAGTTAGTCATCCAAAAGGGATGAATAAAAACATTAAGCCTTATAAAAATGGAAATAACTAATCTGTAATTGTGAATCCCAGAGAGATAGATGACTTATATGTTGAGATAATGTAACAAGCATCTTGAAGGTGATTCAATGAAACAAGCACAGCAGTGTAATTAGAAAGCCATTTGTTATATCCTGTCGGTGACACTACTTAGTGATATAAAAAGAAGCCACACTTCCAAGGAAAGTCTAAGGAAACACACACTCATTTATCTGTGATAATTATTGTTTCAAATGGATATTTAGAAATAGATACACAACTAAGTGATTTGCTTGTACCAGGAGTTAATTAGGGGAAGATGAAGCCTTTGATATGCAATCAGGATTTATTTGTGTGGCTGGGTATAGTATACCACTGTGAAAAACTAAAGAAGAGATATTTTCCTGGAATGATACTATTGTAATATATTCATTGTCAAGGAACACAAATAGCATAAAAAAGTCACATATGGGAAGAAAAAGCTATTTATTTATATATGGCAGTACAGAGATCATATGTAAATATAAAAAAAAAAAAACTTGGGGAAGATGCAGATCATGATTCATGAATGTCTACATGTCGCAATGAGCTCTTGTGCATGATATGCAGTAAACATGTGAGTCAGGAGACAGCAGTACGTGTTGTGGAAAACTACTAAATAAGGGCTAGTGGAAGAATATGCTAATGATCACATAATTAACGGTACTATGTGCTAATGAAGAAAAAAACACATGACAGTGATTCAGAAACATAAAACACATGCGAGCATGTTGTACTCGATTTAGCTCTGAATTCAAGCATATGCTGGAATACTGCAACAGATGAATGTTAAAAGATGTTAAGGGTTGCCAGAATCACTGTAAACCTGTAGCTGCAGGAGGCTCTTACACAAAGTGTGCTGCTGTTGCTAGACATCTCATCTGAAGGCATAGAGTTTTCAGACCACATTTGGCCTACCGTGGGTGGGCAGCATGAAATACAAATACATGGAGGATAGAGGCCCTTACAGAAATGTCACTGTAGGCCCCATCTGAGGTCCCATGAGAATTATATAGAACTCATTACAATGGATACCAAGGTATGTTTATCTTTATGTATTTTAGCTACAGGGATATTTAAGTGATCTACATGGGGCACAGTGGAGGCTTCACAGCTGCCTGCCTCAAAATATTCCACCATTTCCTCAATGCAATGTTTTAACATGTGGGGAAACATGTGTGGTTTCCACATACTCCAGATAAAAGAGCTAGTATCATGCAAATGTTCTAGGACACAGTCCATTTCCCTGAGGTACTGGGTGCCATAGACTGCACCTGCATTGAAATAAAGGCCCCATCTAGTGAACTGGATAGAAGGTGCATGAACATAAAAGATTATTACTACATCAATTGCCAGGTAGTCTGTAACACAAAAGGTAGTGTCTGCAATGTGTTTGCAGGTCACTCAGGTAGTTTCCATGCTCCTACATATGGCACACCTGTGACCTCTACCAAATGTTTGCAAGGAGTGTCTTCACACAGAGACATCTAGTGGGGGATGTTAGATATGCCCTAGAACTTTGGCTCATGTGTTGTATGAGAAACTCACACAAACCCAATGAGCAAGGTTACAACACTGCACACCTATGGGCAAGAAACATCATACAATGTGTATTTGAGCTGCTCAAGTCATTGTTCTACTGTCTGGATACATCGGGAAATGCCCTGCAATATGAGTCTGCCACCTCTGCAAAAATACTAACTATATGCCATCTTACATGATATTTAGCAGGCAATATGTCTGCCGTGCGATCCGGGAATAACCTATAGGGGCATGCACGAGTGCTCCTGCACTAGTCCTGCATGGACTCTGCACCTGTATGCAAATTACCCCATTTTCAGGAAAAATCCATGCACATGAGGTGAATTTGTAATCCAGGAAGTTGGAAACCGGCCATGCAGAACTAGTGTAATTTGCAGAAATGTACTCCGCCAGTAACGGAGTACATTTTTGCAAATTCCAAAACGGAGCCATGACAACTCCAAATAAAGGGTGGATATCATTCAGAAAGCATGCCAGTGGCCAAGTATAAGTCCATTGGCATGGAAAACAGTTTAAAAAAAAATCAACTTTTAATTTTTTTTTAGCCGATCTCGGCTGTTTAAGCGTAGGGCAGCGGCACGCAAACAGGATCTGGGGGAAAATAAGAAAATAAACCTAAAATAAGGATTCTAACTAAAATCACTATTCTGCCATTATAGTCAATGGCAGGCAGAAGATAACATGGCCAGTGGAGAGTGGTTGCTAAGGGGAGAGGCTGTGTGGGACATGTAACTATGCATTAGCAGGCAATCTTATGCAAATGAGGGGAATGATAGTGAATCCCAGATTTCCCCTGCATGCTAGTCAGCTCCCAACAGTGTAAGAGCAGGAATAGCATACTGTAAGCAGATTGGAGCCCTGTGGCTCAGGTTTGATCCTAGCTTAGCACAGCTAGGCAAGGGGGTGTGTCTGAGGCTGCCTAGCACTCTTTACATTGCCTAAGTGGGTGTGCGTGCCGCGTACCGGGTTTTAAAGAAAAAAAAAGTATACCAGGAAATAGCAGCTCTGTGCACATTTGAGCACTGTGTTTGTGCAGTGCATCCCTGGGCTTAAACAGGAAGGCAATGGGAAGGGAAAACAGTAGTAGGAAGTTAATCAAGGAGAACTAGCATAGCTGGCAGGTGAAATGTATCAGAATCAGCCAATTACACAGGCAGCAGACCAGCCCAGCCCAGAACACTACTATAAACTATGCAAACACCTTCCCCTCTGGTTTTTCCCATACTCTACACCACTTGTGTATACAAGTGGGGAACTTTTAACAAACAAAACAACAAAATGATAAGGGCTACATCAGGCATCATACAACATGTGGAAGAGGCTGAGGGAGGTGAGGATGTGAATGCTGTCAACCAACCCACAGTAAGGAGACAGAGAAGAGTGTACAGGCCCAGGGTAACCTACCAGGGGCTACATGAACTGGAGATAGTGAAGCGCTATAGGGTGGACAGGGACCTCTTACAGCAAATTGTTGAGCTGTGCCAGCCACGCCTGACACACCGAACGGACAAAGGGGAACCCATCCCAGTGGATACCAAGGTATGTGTAGACCTAGGAATACTAGCCACAGGTACCTCTCAAAGCTCAACTGGGGATATCATGGGGATCTCACAGGAATCAGCATCTAGAGTATTCAACCAGTTCCTGGATGCCATGTCAGCACATGCCGGTGAGCATGTACATTTCCTCAACACCTGTGAGGTGTTGGCCAGCAATATGTGTATCTGTCTACAAATAGCAGAATACCCTGAGGTAGTGGGTGCTATAGACTGCATGCATATATGCATCAAAGCACCATCTGGTGATCAGGGTAGGGTCTACATCAACCACAAGGGCTTTGCCTCCATCAACTGCCAGGTTGTGTGCGATGCCCAGGGCATTATAATGAATGTGTGTGCTGGCTGCCCTGGAAGCTATCACGATTCCCACATTTGGCATCTGAAGCAGCTGTACCAGAAATTTGCCAATGGGGACATCCCTTACTGTCACCTAGTGGGGGATGCTGTAACGCACTGGAGCCGTGGCTGATGACACCCATCAGAAATGCACACACACCCAAACAAGAACACCATAATGAGGCACATGCACAGACCAGACTTATAATAGAGCATGTGTTTGGGATGCTCAAGTCATGGTTCCAGTGCCTGGACACATCCGGTGGAGCCTTGCAGTACTCAACAGCTACATGTACTCAGAATGTTATGGTATGTACCATGCTATGCAATATGATCCTGCATGAACAGCTGCAGCAGAAACAGCATGGGCCAGGGTCACACAGCCCCCCATCAATGCCAAGGCCTGCACAGGCACAGAGTGACTCAGAGGAGGAACAACCTGAGCCTGCTCCAGTAGGTAGATGGAGGTGTACCCAGTATGCCATGGACTTGGCAAAGACACAATGCATAGCACATACACTGACACAGTAGGGACCCAGGGAATGATACCGATATCTGACTCACACATACAGTAAAAGGGATGCCAAACATGACACTACCTGTGCTCAACCATGTATAGGGAGTGTACTATGTGCATCCAACATAGGCAGCCATCCAGCACGATCCTCAATACTGGCACACCCACAAGGTAAGTCAATCAACCTACCAATTGCCGAATGGAGTAGAATGTGACATTACCTGTATCTGTGGTATGGATGTGAGCATACAAGAGAATCAGGTGGCTGAATGGTATGCCAGCAGATAGTAGACACCCATAGTGGCACCATGACATCTGTAAGAAATACTGGAATCACCATTGTAGCCTGTATTACACATGGTGACAAAACCCACTACAAGAAATGTGCTGGGTGACATGTGTGTCCATATGACTCATACATGCAAGTCAGGGATGTTCACATACCCAACAACAGTCTCAGCCAGCAGGGCAGGTGTAGAAAAACACAAACAGAGGCTGTGTTATGGCATCTGAATGATGACTATGGGTAACCTCCCCAGACCTACATAGACAGACTACAGCAGGTCAGGTAATGGGATGTTAGTTCTGAAGGGTAGGAAGTCAGACACTAATATGTAGGTCAACCAAAGCTAAGACCTGTAGTACACTGATATGCCTCTAGTCAGCATGATAGGTTGGAATACAGAATAAAATGGAGTACCTGACATACCAGTACAGTCATAGCAAATGTGTATTAGTGCCAGGTGTGCCCCCCATCCTATGTAGATATATAGAAACAGTCAGGTGTGCCCCCCCAGTCATGTGTAGAAATGTAGAAACAGTCAAGTGTCCTGTGTAAGAATGTTGTAACAGTCACGTATGCCCCCCAATCCTGTGTAGAAATGTAGTAACAGTCAGGTGTGCCCCCCCAATCCTGTGTAGAAATGTAGAAACAGTCAGGTGTGCCCCTTCTCCCAATCCAGCATAGAAATGTAGTAACAGTCAGGTGTGCCCCCCAATCCTGTGTAGAAATGTAGAAACAGTCAGGTGTGCCCCCCACTCCTATGTAGACATGTAGAAACAGTCAGGTGTGCCCCTTCCACCAATCCAGCATAGAGATGTAGTAACAATCAGGTGTGCCCCCCAGTCTTGTGTAGAAATGTAGTAACATGTATGAGTAGGTATAATACCAGTGGAGCACAGATGCCCAGAGGTGGCCAAAGTAGCAGGATAGGTTGTAGCATTTGCACAATATGCAGGTCTGTGTGTGTTAGGTTGGTGTGTGGTTTATATTGTGTGAGAGTGGTCAGTATGTATGCATGTTGAGGTAAGAACTGGTGGCTATTGCCCACTACTGCTGATGACAGCGACAAACCCTCACAACTGCAGTGCCAAAGACAATTCCCACCAGTATAACACATGCTAGCAGTAGGCCACTGTAAATGTATGGTGGTAATATGTGTCACCATCTGAAAGACTGACATGGCATGATTGTTGGGCTAGATATACAAGCAGTACACAAGAGAAAGTACCCCAGACATACAGTATATATTGTGTCACTGTGAAATGGAGACACCCTTGGAATTATACATACAGGTATGCATCAGAATAACTGGTCCTGTAGTAGGGGATACTGATGATGTCTGCCCGAGCATGTGCAGATCACAAAGGAGGTAGGACTGATGTACTGGGAAACAGCCTATGTACCTGCACATGCCAGCAGAACTGGAATGCCCCATGCATATCTGTGTGTCAGATGCAAGTAGTGTCCAAAGCACACATGCCCCCAGCTCACGCAAACACCACCCACAGGTACCTCTCTGGTGATATCCCTGCAGTGTGGAATGGGTACAATATGACCCCACCTGTATATGGCAATAGTGGGAGAATGCAGCATGCAGTGCAGGTGTCCCATGTAGGTGTGTCCCTAGCTGTAGGTAGCACCCTGCCAGCATCCACACCACCTGATCATGACTCATAGAAGGAATTGGCATGAACACCTATCACACCTACCCTGTCATCCCAGGGGAATATTCTTTATGGTGGTCTGAGACTGTAGGACTAACAGAATGCAACCGCCTGCCACATATGGCCCGCAGCAACACCTAATGTCCCACAAGCCTCTGCCAAACACCTGTGTCTCACATGTACTGCCAATGCATGTTATGTCATGGACACCCAAATAACAACATAACATACTCCACATAAGCCATATGCAAGGCCATGTGGACACACCACAGTAACAAGTCCACCATGTCGCACTGCATGAACCGTGGATAAACACTAACACAGACCTGTCATGTCGATGGGTGTACAAGTATGGGAACCTCTTCCAGCACTGTACCAAAGTGCTGAACCAGATACATAGACCCATCAGCAAGTGTCTGCAGCTCCCCCTCCAGAATGGCATAACTTACCATGAATATGTATGTGTCTGCCCACAATACCAGACACAGCTGCAGTCACCCTTGTTTCCAAGACATCACTGTGAGCAAGAATGTCTACCGACGGTACATGAGGGCAGAAAACATCACAGTGTATAACAGTGCACATGTCTGAATATCTCTGCTAACAGCAGTACCATGCAGCTGAAGCAGCACAGACACAATCACCTACAGTACACACCATCTCCTGCACAGTATGTCCCCATATTACCAAATGATCGAGGGATACCCTGCAGAAACACTTTGCTACCTGTAGGTGTACATCACAAAGGTCTGCACTGGAGTGCAAACTACCTAGAATCGATCCACACATTCAATACAGAAGGCCATTCTGGGCATGCTCACACACTTAAACAAATGAAGCCCATGTCTGCAAACAACAGTAGACCATACATTTATGGCATTTGCAGATGTTAGTGCATACACTCCTCAGTATGCACCAGTCATGCCTTGCACACACAGTGGTTAGGAATACAAACATATATCCAAGGACAGGATACTCACAAAGCTGCTGAGAGTAGGCTCCAGAATCCACAATGAACTTGAAAAATACCAGGAAACGAATCTATGCAGAACTGCTTTATTACAACACACTAGTGCTTTCACAAAATGTTTCTTCAGGTGTATATCCAAGGACAACACACTATAATAAGCCAAAAGTATACGTACATAGATGTGTGGAAGAGAGTGGCTGTGACAAGGAGCCATCCATTATGAGGCCTGTCCCACCCAGCACACAGCCAAATGGCTACAACCGCATGAGGTGTAAATGTCACTCACTGTAGACATTAGCCACCGGTATCTGTCAGCATGACAAACTATGTGGTGCATGTGCAAACTGTGCAACATGACTGTACAAGGAAGTAGTCATCTAGCAGCTGTATACACATACCTGTAGAATATAACCCTGCGTGTGCCCGCATGTGGTGTCTCAACCTCTAGATGAATGGGTTATGGCCCATGCACAAACACTGCCCTCCCCATAGCCCTACTATGACAAGCCTGCTGAGGTCATCCACTTTGAAATACACCCTTGGGAAAGGTGTAGCCCAGTAATCTCTGTGGCGTGTCCTATAACTGTGTACTGCTGTAGTGTGATAAACTAGTTAGGTAGAAGTTTTAATCCCAGACATGGCAACTGTGTGTGTGTGTGTGTGTGTGTGTGTGTGTGTGTGTGTGTGTGTGTGTGTGTGTGTGTGTGTGTGTGTCTGTATAGAGAGCAATGCTTTTTAGGCTAGTCACACTCACTACAATTCAAATACCCTACGTTGGCAAGGCTGCTGATGTCATTCACTGGGAATTACACCATTCAGAAAACTGTAGCCCAGTAATCTCCATGGTGCATCCTATAACTGCGTACTGCTGTAGTGTGATAAACTAGTTAGATAGGAGTTCTAATCCCAGACATGGCAATTGTGTGTGTTTGTGTGTGTGTGTTTGTGTGTCACTGTGTAGAGATCAATGCTTTTTAGGCTAGTCACACTCACTACTATTCAAATGCCCTACTTTGGCAAGGCTGCTGATGTCATTCACTGTAAAATACACCTTTTGGAAAGCTGTAGCCCCATAATCTGTGTGGCGCTTCCTATAACTGCGTGCTGCTGTAGTGTGATAAACTAGTTAGGTAGGAGTTCTAATCCCAGACATGGCAACTGTGTGTGTGTGTGTGTGTGTGTGTGTGTGTGTGTGTGTGTGTGTGTGTGTGTGTGTGTGTGTGTGTGTGTGTGTCTGTCTGTGTAGAGAGCAATTCCTTTTTAGGCTAGTCACACTCACTACAATTCAAATGCTCTACTTGGCAAGGCTGATGATGTCAGTCACTGTGAAATACACCTTTCAGAAAACTGTAGCCCAGGAATCTCCATGGCACATCCTATAATTGCTTATTGCTGTAATGTGATAAACTAGTTAGGTAGGAGTTATAATCTCAGGCATGGCAACTGTGTGTGTGTGTGTGTGTGTGTGTGTGTGTGTGTGTGTGTGTGTGTGTGTGTGTGTGTGTGTGTGTGTGTGTGTGTGTGTGTGTGTGTGTCTCTGTCTGTATAGAGAGCAATGCTTTTTAGGCTAGTCACACTCAGTACAATTCAAAAGCCCTACTTTGGCAAGGCTGCTGATGTCATTCACTGTAAATTACACCTTTGGGGAAGGAGTACTCCAGTAGTCCCCGTGGCCCATCCTATAACAGCTTCATGCTGTAGTGTGATATAGAACTCTGGTAGGGGTTCTGTTCCCACACATGTCAGTTGTGGAAGCGTTTGTGTGTGTTTCCATGTCTGTGTAGGGAGCAATACATTTTAGGCTAGTCACACTCACTGCAATTCAAATGCCCTACTTTGGCAATCCTGCTGATAGTTTCATAGTTTCAGAGTTTCATAGTATAGTACTAGGCTATCTGCCCTGGGGCATTTGTAAGCCTAGCCATAGTGATGTGGCTTTTGCCACCCCATGAAATGGTACAAAAATGTACAGAATAAATCTAGAATACTGTGCTTCTGTCTAGTAGTTGACGCAATGAAGGTCCCCTTATATAATAGAATTAGTTTACTGTGCCTCTGTCTAGCAGTGACACAGATGTGACTCCTGGGGTAAACTTACGATCTCCCATCCACTCATCAAGATTTCTCTTGAAGAGAGTCAGTGAGGGGCTCTGCCTAATACAAACTGGGATCCTGTTCCAAAGCATGGAAAGCCTCTGGGTTATGAATCTATCCCTCCAGCATGTCCTATTCATACTTGTGCCGAGGTTTAAGTCTTTAGCTCTCGTGGTCCTGATGGATTTGGATTTTTGAGGTGGGGCATGTCCATCAGATCCTGATTGGACATGGCCTTGTATCTCAGGCAGAGATCACCTCTGAGCAGGCAGTATGCTACTGAATAGAGCTGAAGTTTCTTTAGTCTGGCAGAATAAGACATATGTTGGAGACCCTTGATCCTTTTGGTGAGGTACTTTTGTGGTCTCTCCAGCTGTTGCAAATGCCGGGTGAGGTACATACCAAATGGGGCATTGTACTCAATCATGGGTCTGATGAGGGAGGAATATAGGGGTACAATGACATCCTTGGATCTGGATGTGAATCCCTTCATGATGAGGTGTGCAAGGTAGAATGTTTTTCTAACCACTTTGGCAACGTGGGTGTCAAATGAGAGGTCGCTGTCTACTTGGGTCCCTAGGTCTCTGATTACTTTTTCTGTACTCAGTGGGTTGCTGTCTATGTGATAATTTGTGGGTACTTTGTTTTTCCAAAGGGATGACTATACATTTTTGGCATTTAGTTTAAGGCCGTGACTACGGCACCAGTTGTCCGTTTCAGTGAGGCCTTTTTGTAGGATGTGTGTGTCTGCTGTTGTGTTGACTATGGCGCCTAGTTTGCAGTCATCTGCGAACTTTGTCAGCCACAGCCCTCCCATGTTTGCTTTAACATCTGATAAATAAATGCCGAACAAGAGGGGTCCCAGGACAGATCCCTGTGGGATACCACTTGTGACTGGCTTTGAGTCTGACATTGCTCCAGCGATTTTAACTTTATGGGTTCTGTCCTTTAGCCAGTTTGCAACCCATCTAGTGACATAAGGGTTTACTTTTAAGCTGTTTAGCTTATCTATGATGCCTGAGTGGGGTATTGTGTCGAAGGCCTTAGCCAAGTCCAGGTATGCTGTATGGACTGCTTTGCCCTCATCAATGGCTCTAGTGACTGTTTCAAAAAGTCAACCAGGTTTAAAAGGCAGGATCTGCCCTTTACAAAGCCGAACTGGGTGGGGTCAAGTGTCTGTAGGTCCCCTATGTCTCTGTTTATGAGTTCCATATTGATTCTTTCCATAGCTTTGCAGACCAGACTAGTTAAGCTTATGGGTAGTTTCCAGGGTCTGTAGAGGCACCCCTTGTGGAGTGGGACCACTGTTGCTGTACGCCAGTGTTCAGGTACATATCCCAGTAAGGCTAAGGTTAAATAGCATTTTGTGTGTGGGTTTAGCTCCTCTTGGAGTTCACGTAACACGCACCCGGGATACCGTCAGGTCCCATTGATGCTGTGTTTTGCTTTGTTTAGAGCGGTTCTCACTTGGACATCTGAGATGACAGGAGATTACATTCAGCTGGGATAAGTATTTCTTCTTTTGGGGGTGAAGGAGGGGAGAAATTTGCACTGAACCTGTCAGCCAGAATGTTAGCAATATCTGTGGGTTCAGTGTATTTTTGTTGTTGTGAACCAACTCTGAGCATATCTGAGGATTTCCTTAGGTTTCTAACATAGCTGAAGAAGGCTTTGTGGTTATCTTTAGTGTCCTCAGCGATTTTTCTCTCAAAGTTTGCCTTGGATGTTTTTATGAGAGAACATAGTTTTCTGCTAATGTTGATCAGAGATGTCTTCCCTTCATGGGATTTCGCTCTGACGTGCAGTAGCTTCCTTCTTTTGTTATACAATTTGTTTATGGCTGAGGTCCACCAGAGAGGATGCTTACATTTGGTGGAGAGGGACTTGGATTTGTTTGGGATTGCATGATCCATGCATTCTTGGAGATGTCCATAGAAAGCATTAGTGAAGGATTCGGCATTGTGGGATGTGGTATCCACTGGCACAGTGGGCTTAAAGGATACCATCTCAGTCTTAAGAAGAGTGAAGTCTGCTTTTGAGAAGTTTTTCACTGTGGTCTTTTCTGCTGGGGGTGGAGGTGGGATATGTATATCCAGGGTGATTAGTTTGTGGTCAGATCTCACTAGTGAGGGGTATACTTCCGGTGTGGAGCATTTTGTCCCCATGTTTGTGATGATCAGGTCTAGTATATTATCTCCCCTAGTGGGAGAGGTGACTAGTTGTTCCAGTGCATTTGAATTTATGAATTCCAGGAACCTTTGGGCTAGGGTATTAGGGCTAGAATAATGTACCCAATCTATGTTTGGGTAGTTGAAGTCTCCCAGTATGATGGTATTTTGTTATACATTCATATCCTCCAATGTTTTCAGGAAGGCTGAGTGGGGTTCTTGAGATTGGGATGGTGGTCTGTAACATACTACCAGTTGTATAGCAGTTTTGTCTATGGTTAGTTGCACCTGTATGGTCTCTGATACTTCATGTGTTGCTACTAACCTGGAGGTGTGGGTGTTCTTTATGAATATGGACACTCCCCCTCCCTTTGTGGTTCGGCCCGGGTTTTGGGGCCGAAAAGCATGATATGAGGTATAGCCTGGTAGCACTGGGGTGCTCTCAGGAGCCTTGAACCAGGTTTCAGTTACTGCACAGACGTCGATGTTCACCATGCTGAGGAGTGCATCAAGTGCCTGCATCTTGAGATTTAGACTTCTGGCGTTGAGCAGCATTACCCTTAGTTTTTCCATTTTGTTTTCTAAGGAGGTGGGTTTGTCTTTTGAGCCTTGCTTAAAAAGGCACTATGGGGTGGCAAGAGCCTTAGCCAATATCTGGAAGCCCAGTGGTGACAGGTGTAAGCCATCCCTCCGAAGCAGCGTGGCTTGTCCAACATATCATCCCAGGCAGACAGACATTGGATCCTCTTAGAATGACACCAGTACTTGAGCCAATTGTTAAAGCTGATCATCTTGTCTTTGTATTGTGGTATCATTCTTGGTGAGGGCAAGATGCTGCTCAGGGTCAGGGTCATACCAGCCTGGGCTACATAATCGGAGAGCTCCTCTATGTCTCTTTTCATGTAGTCCAGGGAGGTACATCTCAGGTCATTCACACCAGCATGGACAATGACAGAGTCATATTTGTACTTGCTTTGGAGTGACCTGAGTGCGTGTGTTATGTGGCAGATCCTAGCTCCTGATAGACAGCTCACAGTCACCTTCTCCTTATTCAGTCTGGTCAGTGGGACATCAGTGTGTCTGACTATGGAGTCACCTATTACTAGTGTATCAGGCAAGGTGTTTGGCCTTAAGGGCTGCGATTGGTCGACACACTGATTTAGTGAAGTATGTGTTGCATGTGTTTTGTTTTGAGGTGGTGGATTTTTGGATGTCTGCTTTGGGAGCCTCTGTTGTTTTGGTAAGTTTTTTATTAGAGCCTCCGAGTATGTCTTTGTGTTTTTATGTGTTTGGTTTGCAGTTGTGGTAGGTCTATGTGGGACTGGGATTGTTGTGTGTGTGGTTGCCATCTCCTCCTGTCTGGTCATGCCAGCCCTGAGTTGAGAGAGTTCAGCCTCCAGTTTGGCTATATAGTTGCATCTCTCACATGTATTTGTGTTTGTTGGGAGGAAGAGAGGGTTGTCTGTGTACATGAGACAATTGTAGCATTGTCTCAAGATACCCAGATTGACCAGCTGAACTGGAGACGACGCCAGTAATCTACCACTCAACATGCTAGAACAGTATAAGGGAGTGGTATACCTTTAAGGGAAGTGGATATTCACAGGGGTGGTAAGTAGATGTAGTGCTTTATTTAGTACGAGAGTGCTTACTTTGTAGAGAAGTATTGAGAACAAGTGCTAGGCTTATAATACAGTGAGTAGTCTGGCTATACTAAGAGTAGAGCTTCCTTAAGGGAAAATTTGAAGAGCAGACTTGGCGGAGCCAGAAAAAGTTTAACCTTGTTTAACCGGAGCTGCGCTATGCGCACGACCGCGCAAAGCCATGCAAATGTGGATTTTAAACAGTGAACTACAAAAGAGCTAGAAATGGTCCAAAACAACCAATTACTACAGCTTCTTGTGCTGAGGTCACTTCCCCCAAAGACAGGTAGGCTGCTCAAGGCTCCCCACGACCACTGGTGAGCAAAGAAACTTCCTTCTATCCAAGTAAGGTAATGGACAACACAGGAACTACACCATAGCCCAGAATACAGCAATGCCTGTAAACTGGTCTAAACTAGTCGAGGAAGGCGGGAAAACAAGGATTATTTTTTTGTTTTTTTGGTAGAAACACACAGAAAATGCAGAAACAGTGAGAAATTAGTTACACAGGCTAGCACACTTTAGTGGGCAGCCTCCACAGTTAAATTAAATAAACAAACAAGCAAACTTTCGATCAAATTCGACTAAAATGTAACTTTAAGTGCAGATTTTAAAATAATGCAGCAATCAGTTAAAAAACAGTTCAGGCTAGTTCAAGGTAAGCTACAGAAGCTATTTCAAGTGAAAAAAAGCAAAGATACTTAAATCCAGAAGGTAGTCGATTTTCTGAGTTCGCTGCTGCTAGGACCACTCTGTAAACCCACGTGGAGCTTGTCTGAGCAGTGTAGCCAGAAAAAAACACCCAGAGGCGGATTTTAAACAGTGAACTACAAAAGAGCTAGAAATGGTCCAAAACAAACAATTACTACAGCTTCTTGTGCTGAGGTCACTTCCCCCAAGGACAGGTAGGCTGCTCAAGGCTCCCCACTCCCACTGGTGAGCAAAGAAACTTCCTTCTATCCAAGTAAGGTAATGGACAACACAGGAACTACACCACAGCCCAGAATACAGCAATTCCTGTAAACTGGTCTAAACTAGACAAGGAAAGTGGGAAAACAAGGATTATTTTTTTGTTTTTTTTGGTAGAAACACACAGAAAATGCAGAAACAGTGATAAATTAGTTACACAGGCTAGCACACTTTAGTGGGCAGACTCCATAGTTAAATTAAACAAACAAACAAGCAAACTTTTAATCAAATTCGACTAACATGTAACTTTAAGTGCAGATTTTAAAATAATGCAGCAATCAGTTAAAAAACAGTTCAGGCTAGTTTAAGGTAAGCTACAGAAGCTATTTCAAGTGAAAAAAGCAAAGATACTTAAATCCAGAAGGTAGTCACTGTGAAATACACCTTTGGAGAAGGAGTAGTCTAGTAATCTCTGTGGTGCATCCTGTAACCACTTCATGCTGTAGTGTGATATAGAACCCTGGTAGGGGTTCTATTTCCGCACATGGCAGTTGTGGATGTTTTGTGTGTGTTTCTATGTCTGTGTAGGGAGCAATGCATTTTAGGCTAGTTACACTCACTACAATTAATATGCCCTCCTTTAACAATCCTGCTGATATCATTCACTGTAAAATACACCTTTGGGGAAGGAGTACTGCAGTAATCCCGTGGCATGTCCTATAACTGTGTAGTTCTGTAGTGTAATAAACTAGTTAGGTAGGAATTCTAATCCCAGACATGACAAGTGTGTGTGTGTGTGTGTGTGTGTGTGTGTGTGTGTGTGTGTGTGTGTGTGTGTGTGTGTGTGTGTGTGTGTGTGTGTGTGTGTGTGTTTGTGTGTGTGTCATTTGTTTCCTGTGTGGAGGTGGTTGTGAGTGTGTAACAACTAGACTCAATGTGGAGCGGGTTTTGCTAATTTCATATATGGTGGCCC